>NC_091157.1:46867250-46904750 GCF_040958095.1 Procambarus clarkii
TATATATAATGTATATATATATATATGTATTCGTTTTATTCATACTATTTATTAATTTTGCTTCCGCATATCTCCAGTGTTATGCTTGGAGTCCTCTCTACTCTTTGGAGTTCTCTCTACCCTTTGAAATCCTCTCTACCCTTGGAGTCCTCTCATTACACAACTCCTGTGTACCCATCCTGTGAGAGATAATGGACCACATATACCTATCCTCTCAGCGGTTGTGGAAAAGGTTAGAACCACACAATGCAGCCAGTTCTCTTCCTCACAAAGGTCAAAATACAAAGTACTAACCAACCAGAAACATACGAACCCAAGCAACTCACCTAACCTAAGCTATTAATGATAAAGAAAACGTGGATATTTGTGAGCTGTTATACTTTTCATATTTGTACGTTGAGGGGGGGGGGGACTATGAAGAATCGAATGAGATGTACTAGTTGAGAGTTGCATAGTGGGCTACGTAACGGAGATATGAATGGAAGGGGCTGAACGAGACATAGAACAGTTTTTCCGGATTTTCTAACGTTTTCCGGTTAGTTTCCAGTTTTTCCGGTTTTCTAACTACACCCCTCCAGCGTGTGTGCATGCAGAAACCGTCGTCAAATTACACTTACACCATATTTCAATCCCAGCCTTTCCCTTCGCCCTGAAATATCGAGGATTCAACCCCATGACAAACACAGGGGGCCTTACTGTCTATCACAGAGTCCAGTATACCACGATTCCCGGCTCGCAAAACTGACGCAAAGTATGGGTCAGGTCGGGCGTGGGTCGTGCGGAACACACCGTAGTGGAGAAGAGAGTTCGTGAAGGGAAGAGCCTTCACTCTCCCAAGACTCCTCTCCCACCCATCTCTCCCCCCCTTACCCTCAATCACCCTGTCAGTTTGTGGGGAGCTGTGTCTCATCTCGCGCTTGTGGAGGCGCGGAGTCTGACAGAATCAATGGCTCGGGAGGAGAGACATAAGGACGGAAATCAAATAATGCTGGATAGGCATTAAGGATGAAGGGCGCATGGTTTGTAGGTAGGAAAACTAAGGGAAGCGACGATCAAAAAAGAAAAAGACTAGCCAAGAATAGGCAAGATAAGAGCAGGCTAGATTACAGAGGCTAGATACTTATCTAGGAAGGGTACGGCTCATAAGGGAGCCATAGGATAGGCGAATCGATCAAAAAAATGGTTACTGGGTATAGGTAGAAGAGAGACTTCAATACTGTAGGATGAGGCACAGGGTTGGAGGACCCATGGTTGGGTAAGGAGAGAGACCCATGGTTGGTTGAGTGAGCAGAATAATAGTTAGGTGAGGCAGAACAGAGCCATGTTTGGGTGGGTCAGGACCGAGCCATAGTTGGATTAGAAAACGTCATAGCTTCGAAAAGCATTATCGCGCCATGACTGGAAGAGTTCAATCAGTTCACAGCAACGAAACAGCTCATGAGTTGCTTCGAAACTAGGTTGAAAACCCAGGGATATCATGACTGCAGATTACAGAGGCAGACGTTCTTTCCAAAAGCTGATACATGCTCACAAGATATCAGAGCCAAGCAGCACAATGTCCGTCCGCATACCTGAGGGACATATTAAGCAGCCAGAGATAAGAATAGGGATTTTAGCTTTACATGTGAACAGCTCGAACATGCCATACACAGCCACCCACAACACACACACACGCACACACACACACACACACACACACACACACACACACACACACACACACACACACACACACACACACACACACAGAACACACACAACACACACACACACAATACTCCAACCAGAAAATTAGAGGTTTCAGATCAGATCCCGACGTGTCAGGCCCTGAGCTGAGGCCAAGCAACATGTCGTTTCCCCTATTCTCCTAGCTAGCCCTATCCTGCCTGCTGGAGGTATTCAACTCCCTTCTAGCCCTCTCGATATCCTCCAAGACGCTCCAGAAGACGCAGGAAGAGGGAAGGAGAGAGGGGTCGGGAGGGGAAGCACAAACACCCACACACACACACACACACACACACACACACACACACACACACACACACACACACACACACACACACACACACACACACACACACAAAAAAAAAACACACACTCACACACACACAACACACAACACACACACACACACACACACACACACACACACACACACACACACACACACACACACACACACACACACAAAAAAAAAAAAAAAAACACACACTCACACACACAACACACAACACACACACACACACACACACACACACACACACACACACACACACACACACACACACACACACAGGTATTCGCTGTTGTCGATATTATAGAACGGTCAGAAAAGTCTTTCGTAATAAATGTGTTTACGTTTGTTGACCACCAGAAGGTGGCTTGGGGGTATTTGAGGAACCTGAGGTGGGATAGGGCTGTAGAAGAGGGCATTGGAGGACTGAGTTGGGGGGGATAGATACTGATGGAATAGGTATGAGTGTAGGGGACTGTTGGGGATGGTGGATAGAAGCTATTGCCTGAGGCAGCGATTTGTATGAGAAGTGAAATATGAAGAGATAGGTCTGGGACTAAAATAGTATCCATATTCCTGTCCACCCACATCTCCAACCTATCCCTATCCTTAGGTGGATGTGGATGCAGGCTTGCAATATTAATAGGAAGGGGTTGTACTGGAGGATTTATCAGCAGTGGGTTCTAAACAGGAATATGTACTGGAGTGGGATGCACCGTAGTATGTTTAATAAGAGGAGGTGTGTGGAGACTGGAATATGTATAGGAAGATACAAGTGGAAGGTGCAAGTTTGAGGTGCAGGTGGGAGGTGTAGATGGGAGGTGCAGGTGTGTAATGCAAAGTGAGACATGATAGTGGGAGGTTCAGGTGTGTGGTGTTGGCTGGGACCACAGGTGTGGTTCCTCCTCCTGTCAATAAATATTTACTCGGTCAAAACAACAGTTGACGCCAGACGACTTTATGTATTAAAATACATACATAAAATACATAAAATACATACATTATTACGTGTCAAACTATCTGGAAACACCTTGTGGCCGGGTGTGTTGTTATTAGCCTATTTGACATATGTGCATGCAATCACTTGCTAAAATTGCCAATCCAAATTGGCAAAATTGCCCAAATTTCGGAAAAAAATTGGCTCTAATCTAATCAACGTCTAATCAATTAGATGTTGAGATGTAAGTCTCGTTCTAATCACACACTCATACCTTGACAAAGCACTCAGGAGAGTGTGAAAGACTTGCTGTAAATTCTTTACATAAATTTCACAAATAAAAAAGTGTGTTTTTTTTTATCCTCTATTTAGGTATATCTGCATTTATGCAGCTTCCCTAGACTATACGAAGGACTGGGAGATCTTTTATGTACCCACCCTGAGGCCAGTATACCCATTATGATGAGTCAGACTCAGTACTCATCTCGATCTTCATCTACCTTGCAGCAATTCCTTCGTTAACACTCCTTCAGACACTTGGTAGGAGTAACGAGCCGGGTCCCCGTTAGTAGCCTTCCCTGTCTGGTGCTGGGACTCTCTCAGCCTTGTGCTGGGACTTTTATCAGCGGAGGACCCAAGCTCTGAGTAGAGGTTGAAAAACCCCCACTCGTCAGTCCTCATAAGGTTACCCCAACGTTAAGAAATTGACGTACTAAACTCCCCTCTTCTAACACCCCCAAACACTATACACACTCCTTAGTGCTAGATATCACATTTCCCCCCGGAGAAAACACATGATTTTTTTTATCCACCATCAACTGAATATATATTTTATTTGCATGAACAAAATCATATGTCTTCTCCCTTACAATAGTACTCAGACCTCACTTTTAATAAATATATGATGAAATAGATATAAACAAAATGTTTCTTCCTCATATTAACCTGTTCACCTTGGGCCTCTATCTCTTCAGTGTCTCGTGACTTATCATTGTAAGTCATACCTAAGACTTATATCTATTTTTCCCTCTCAGATAACTATAGCTTCTTGATGGTGTTAGTGTTAAGATGGACTCAATTACTAGCCCAATCGTGTCTTCAAGACATGAGATAACAAAATACATATTAATCTGTTTCAGTACATAACATTTAATATTACAAATACAGCATATAGAAACTAAAACAGATAGCAAGTTAATGGAAATAGCAATATTAGGCCCATAACAGCTATCGTGGAGGCACAGAGCCATGCAAACTGTACCACCATCATCAGACAACATCAACACAGTAGTTAGGATAACAATATCTACACCGCTATATCACACGCTCAATAACTCACTGCACGATATATTGCCTAACTGCTATCTAATCTGTTCATGCAGGACAAGGTGAAATGTATATATATGCTGGGTTAACATTGTAAATGTTGAAATGAATGATCAAATTTGTAATAAATAAGCAAAAAATTATTTCAAAACGAGCCAAAAAGTCTTTTCTCAGTTCACTAGTATCTCAACTTCCCCAAAGCCACACAAAATACTACTAAATCACATCATTGTATACGATAACTAAGAAAATTATATGGGGTTTCAAGGGCGTTAGTTAGTATTCATTGACGTCATTGGAATGATGTGATGACGGTGTGAGTGTGGTAAGGGTGTAGTTGTGATGGTGAGGTGTGGTGATGGCAGTATGGTGACAATATGATGAAGGGGAACATATGTTGATATGGTACTGGGAGCCGGTCGGCCGAGCGGACAGCACGCTGGATTTGTGATCCTGTGGTCCTGGGTTCGATCCCAGGCGCCGGCGAGAAACAATGGGCAGAGTTTCTTTCACCCTATGCCCCTATTACCTAGCAGTAAAATAGGTACCTGGGTGTTAGTCAGCTGTCACGGGCTGGGGGTGTCCTGGGGGTGGAGGCCTGGTCGAGGACCGGGCCGCGGGGACACTAAAAAGCCCCGAAATCATCTCAAGATAACCTCAAGATGGTTCAGAATTGCGATGTAGCGGTAATGAGACATCGGAATGGTCGAAACAATGCAACATTTTTGTGTTGTTGGTGGGGTGGTGATGGGGTGGGGGGTGGGTGTTAGGGGGGTGGGGGGTGGGTGGCAGACAGGCACCTGGGCGGGGTCAGCCGGGCGGCAGTAATGGGTAATAATGGGATGCCAGGTCCAGACGGTAATCACCATTACCAACGCTCACACGGATCACTCGCCCGGAAGCGTTTAATATTGCTTAATTATGCGGTCTTGTAGCCCAACAGGCTCGGCCCGACACAAATATATTAGTCCTGTAAGCGTGTGAGGCTTTCACAGTCTGGCTTGTGTTGTTGGAGGGAGGGGGGGGGTGTTGTTGGGGGTGGAGCTGGGTGTGTGGTATTGGGTGGTGTGGTGTTGGGGTTACCTTAGTGGTTTTGAGTGATGATTTATCCTTCCCATAGTCTCCCCTGTGTTGCAAACACAGAGCACAAGAAATAGCGAGAGCGTTTGCAATCCGCTCAACAGACTGGCTGACTGAATCGACGCTGAAGTGCATTTCCAATTGCTAAATTATCAAGTTTTTTGCTGAAAAGTTACCTGTGCAGCTCCTAAAATGTACAGGTAACAAATTGACATGAATTCTAGGTCTCTGTTGCACATGTTAACCCAGAAACAGAGTTTCGTATGTGCCTCACTCGTGGCTAGCTTGGTATATGTCGTAAGGTTACGATATGTATTTGTTGACGAATCATGTACATAGGTCTCATCTTCAGTCGCCTCTGTTTACTCTCGCCGCTCTCGTAACGCCTCTGTCTGGCCCTAGGACTGGCGGAACCAGCCCTAGGACTGGCAGGATCAGCCCTAGGACAGGCGGAACCAACCTCATGACTGGCGGAACCAGCCCTAGGACTGGCGAAACCAGCCCTAGGACTGGCGGAACTAGCCCCAGGACTGGCAGGATCAGCCCTAGGACTGGAGAGACAGCACTAAAACTGGCGGGACCAGCCCTAGGACTGGGGGAACCAGCCCTAAGACTGGAGAGACAGCACTAAAACTGGCAGGACCAGCCCTAGGACTGGGGGAACCAGCCCTAAGACTGGAGGGACAGCACTAAAACTGGCGGGACCAGCCCTAGGACTGGGGGAACCAGCCCTAAGACTGGAGAGACAGCACTAAAACTGGCAGGACCAGCCCTAGGACTGGCGGGACCAGCCCTAGGACTGGCGGGACTATCGGAGATGTGACCCGCTTGTTTGTGGAAGGATCGACGGAATGTCAAGTTTGCAGCGGCGGTCTTTGAATCTTGAGCGGAGTAAACGCTGATGTAATCTTCAATCATGGCGCTTTTGATCTGGCCAGCAGCGGTGAGGAAGGCGCGCGGCTCACAATTTATACAACAAATAATGTCATGCAGTCATAGGAAGCAGTAAATTGACGATCGGTTGCAGGGAAGCAGGACGTTTGAGGAGTGAAACGAAGCGTTTGGATTTCATGTTTATGTGGAGGGGTGAGAACAGGCCCCGTCAAGGCTCTGTGCTATGTGTATGCTGGATACATATGTGCTTGTTATACTAGGGCATTTTGCAGTAGTTGATGGTGTAGAGGGACGACCTGCTGATGGTTCGATATTCAGTAATGAGTATGAAATGCTTCCTTGTGGCTACCTTGTGGAGGCCAATCACATACCTGGATCTTAGCTGGAGTGGGTTCTGGGAGTTGTTCTATTCCTCTCAAGCCCGGCACAGGGCCAGGCTTGACTTATATAAGCTTGATCCCACAGACTGTTATGACTGGAGTGGCCTGCAGGCCCACATATCCATCATATATATACAGGCCCACAACATCATATATATAGAAGCATTACGAACGTACTTCAATTATAGCAGACAAGATCATAGACAAATAATTCATCGCCCCATATATTTTTTAACTCTCTTGCGAACAATATAATGTTAAATAACTCTCGTACACTTGTATATAATTACTGTTGAATGCAAGACCACAAATACAAGTTTTCGAAAATACGTTTGTATTTGTAGACTGGTTTTAACCTACAGAAAGTTCATAACATCGTATATGATCACAATATCCATTCAGAGCCGATCTATACGGACCATAAAGCTTTCTGTCCATTTTCATTGACAGAATTCGTTTGTCTGTTAATTTATATAGACAATACTCGTTCTCTGTTATGCAGGAGTCACCTGTCGCGTCAGTTTATCTGGTTTGTGTCCGATTCGCTGTTACTGTCTACGAGGGGAAGGTTCACGTGTTATATTCCAAGGTTTTGGCTGTTATTTCCTTCAGTGGTTCCTGATATTTAGCTGTTAATTTCCTTCAATAAAAAAATAATTGTTACGTGAATGATTTAATACTGAAAAAAAATCTGGCGAGTGAAACGTTAGAAAATATATTTAGCAGTATGATTGCATTTGTTCATATAGATATGTGATGGGGAACTGAATTCCCCCTACCCCCCCCGCCCCCCACTATTCCTCCTATTCTCCACTTTTCTACCTATTCCCCACAATGGGTAGCAAACAATAGAGGTATACCTGAATATTCCCCCAGACAACCACCAATTAAGGCATACATATGCCAGCTATTATATTCTCCATGACTGGTATAATATGTGTCATATGTAGGCTTGCTACATATACTTTCCTGGATAGACATAATTAAAGGCATATATTTATGATATAATCATCATGACATCCATCTGTAGAGGCATACATAATGGTATACTCTCATTAACAGGCATTTAGAAGCATACATACTGGTATATTATCCAGGGCAGGTATGGTATAAGAGCACATACTGGCATATTATCCTTGACAGGCATAGCTTCTGGCCTTCACGTTTTGACAGGCATTATTAAAGGCATAATATCTGATATACTCTTCTCTTAACAGACACAATTTAAGGCATACTCTTTACTACAACTAAATTCTAAAATTGATATTTTTGATACAGTTTTATATACATGTATTTCATGCATACATTTCATACATGATTACCTGTACTGATATTACTAGTTATCACCACCACCTAAACACATGAAGTATACCATCACCCCCTGACTCATGGAGCATATTACCCCCTTGACATTTGCATAAAATATATGTAGTTTGCGGTATATTCTTTTATAATATCGGTTATATTTCTCTTCTAAATTCCTGATGTTATTCTCTAACTCGCGTATTGCTTCCTTTCAACTTAAAAATTCTTATTTAGAAATCAGATAATATTCTTGGTATAATTTTTCAGATGTTTAATTACGAAGCTAAATATTTTCCTGTTGTTATTTTTGTTTAGTGACAGTTGAGAAAAACTATTTTTATTATTTTTGCTTCTGTCAGTTTTCCTGTCACTTTCCATCAGCTTACCCGTCACTTTCCACCAGCTTACCTCTCAGTTTCCTGTTTCTGACTTTGCCCTTGCTAGGGGCTAATTAATTACTTTCAGTGACAATTTACTCCACTTTTTTCTTACTTTTATTCTGCTTAAACTCCTTAAATCATTTTGTGTTCGAACCATTTTAATTTCGTTCACATTCTGGGCAAAACTTTTTTGCATCTTTATTAAATTTTTTAGTAGGTTTTAAATTTTAATTTTAATAGGTTTTACATATTAGTTTTAATAGGTTTTAAGTGTTAGTTTTAATGTTTTTTTGTTATTTTTAAAAGTTTTTTTAATTTCTTTGCAAATTCTGCTTGATCAAGGAAACTAATAAGATTTATTTTGCTGTGCCTTATTTCACAATCTTGGCCAGTACTGACTGATATGGACAAAACATTAAAGTATTATGACCAATGGTATATTACTGAATAAATGAATTATAGTTTTGCTGACTTACATCTCCTTCATTTATTTTTTCCATACGTGCTAAAACTTAATATAATACAAATTACGTGAAAATGTTATTTATAAATCATTGGACTTAAATTATCACTATTAGTTTAAAAAATACAATAAAACGATATTAAATGAGATAAAGGCCATAACATCCTACTTGTAGACATCGAAATTCATGTTTAAACAGTAGAGAACTATGAGTTGCTTAGCTAAGGTGGTAATTTAGCATTATGAATCGATTCCAAGATGTAACTAGAGGTCAGGACATTGAAGTCGCTGTGAATAAAAGAGTGACACAAGTTGCCGAAGGGAAAGGCTGTACGGTAAGAGGTACTCCTGTGTTGACAGTGATATAGATTAGTGTATGAGGAGGTATTCCCCACGTACAGAACATTACAGCTCGAACACATTTGAATTATTAATATTTGTATCTTTATTTACAGAATTAATATACATTTTTTACTAATTGGGTAATTTTTACCTAATTAGGTCTTATTACATTGAGGATGCTGCTCCTATTCACTGTCACACAAGACAGAGGGTCATACACGTAAACAATAACACATATGAGGTCAAAGGGCAAAAATTCTCTGTTCTAAATATGTTGCAATTATTGTTGGTACACGATTGAAAGTTCATCTGTTGATAAATCTCAGTCAGAATGTTATTAAATTCTTTACGAATACAATAGCTTATTGAACCCAAGTATATGTAATGAACATGTTTAGGGATTTTAGAAATATTAGCAGTTGGGGATATTTTTAATTTAATAATTTCTTAAAATCTATAAAAAATGTTTGAAAAATCATAAGATTAAAAATATTTTTGCCAACATTTTTTTTTCTTTATATTAAATGACTTCAGATCACGCTTTTCAACACCAATGTGATACTGATTCCTTTCTAATTTTTAATGATCTTTCATATGTTAATTTTTTTTACTTGAATTCAATTCATAAAATTGAAAGTATTTAAAAAATAAAAAATCTTGACTCATTTATATTTATGTTGGTCGTCAATTTACTTATCTTATATAACGTATAACAATATTCACGGCACTTAGAATATATAACTTTTTTCTTACAAATTATTTAAGATAAACACTGTGTGTAACCTTAATAAATAAACTTTAAGACTCTGATCTGTCTATAAGTTACTTAATTTTTCTAAGCAAAATGTTATAGAGTTTTGAGAAATTCTTAAATGATAAATCTTCACCCATTGATAAAATTTCTACAGTAAGCCTTATTCCAAACAAGAAAAAAATTACACTGACGAGCGAAACAGCAGCTTTCGACCGTCTTAAAGAATGTTTCGATCGTCTTCGAGATTGTTTCGATCAAGAAGAATTTGTTTTCAATCTTGAATTTTTAAATCTTATTGAAGGATGTTTCGTTAGTCTTAAGGAATGTTTTCATTGAGTTGAAGAACATTGCAATCGTCTTAAAATGGTTTAGTTGGTCTTTATCAATGTTTTATTCGTTTTGAAAATGTTTCAGCCGGCATGAAGACAGTTTCACTTATCACGAAAATGTTACGAAACATTTCCAATTCACTGTCGAATGTCTTGAGGAATGTATCGTTCGACTTGAAGAACGTTTCGATCGCCTTTAAGATTATTCCAACCATCTTAAAGAAAGTTTAGGTCGTCTTGAATAGTTAACTTACGTCTTGATTACAACTCATAACCCCAGACTAAAACACAATTTAACAATCTCGTGCCTGAATTATTTTTAAATATCAACAAAGAGTAAATTACGTGTATTCCATTGGTTTAATTGAAAAAAAACCCCGCTGAACTCAGAAGAAAACGCTGAACTCTGAACTTATTACTGAAGCTCAGAGCGTGGTAATTAGAAAAGCATGCGAACAGTGGTATGTTGCCTGCAGGAACGGTCCGTCGCCTCTGCTGCTGCCTGCTTGGCTTCCTTCAGCAACAATCAATGTTGCTTGAATTTTGCATAGTATTAAGTTCTTGAAGGGTCACTTTGCTGCCTCAACACCTGGCATTGTTGTTCACTGTATAATTCAGCACTCTCAATTTCTTTTTTAAACAAAAGCTTTAACTTATAATCAGGAGTTTATATAAGTATATGTTTATTATAAGCTGACGTTTATATAAGTTTTTTTGTTATTTATATTATTGTATGTAACGTTATTTATTATTATTAATTTCATTGCTTTTGATGTTCTGTATTCAAAAAAGTGTGTGTGTGTGTGTGTGTGTGTGTGTGTGTGTGTGTGTGTGTGTGTGTGTGTGTGTGTGTGTGTGTGTGTGTGTGGGTGCATAGAGTAAAAACTTAGAGTAACTTGAATACACAGAGAAAAAGCAATTTCGTGAGAAAAAATCCATCTGCATCACACACAAACAATTCATCAAACATTGAAAATAATTCCCAAATAACATGCTGAGGAGGAGTTTTTCGCCATTCAAACAAGAAAACAAACTTAGGCAATTTGTGTGGTGGAAGGATAACCTATGACATCACGCCAGCTGACATGCGAGATATCATCAAGGGTTTCATGCAACAGCAGCAGCAGCAGCGGCAGCAGCAGCAGCAGCAGCATTACCAGCAACAGCGACACACACATATCGAGGCTTCACACCTTTGAAAGGAGTTTTGACAATTTCACTTTGGCCTCAGACAGGAGTATGACTTGACGCTTGAAGAACCGGCAGAAAGAAATATTATTTAATGTTTAAGGGAGCACGGAGACAGCGATAAAATATTATTAAGCGAGTTAACACGTGAATGACCAAGGAAGTAAGCCATAGACTGTAGAGAAAATAAAGTTATATTTCCTTAAAATTAATGGTACCCGGGAATATAATTCTGTTTGAAAGCTTTAATACCCAGAAGTACCCTAAGCTGTGGAGCCTCGTGTGTTTCAATACCCAGAAGTACCCCCAAGCTGTGGCCCAACCTGAAAGCTTCATCCACTGGGCATTACGCCATCTAAGTCACCACAAAACACCCCATATCACTGCTGGACATGACATATCTCATAATAACATGATATTCCTTTAACGTGAAACAAAACATCCTTACGGTCTCTTGAGCATTCGCGAAAATATGTAACAATTAGTCAGTAATCAAAGCACTCAATGGTGTTCAGGAAAGACAAGAAAGATTCGTTATTGCCTTTCGAAAGGTCGTTTGTGTGTGTGAATACACTTGGGGCAATTGCCTACTCTTCTGGCTAGGCCTACATGTGATAGGCTGATGCTATCGACTCGTTTTAAGCCCCCATGAAAACTTTTACCTCTCTTGATATTTGTTTAAATTTCATTGATTACATTCTCAAGTTTCCTGTACATTGCCTCAGAAGGCAAGTCCTGCTACTTCAGCTTTCCATTGCAAGTCCCACTAGCTCGGCCGTCCAAGGGCAAGTCCACCTGCCTCCTTCCCTAGCCAGCAAAGCTAATCCCACACGTCATTTCTAAGGCGAGTTCTCGAGGCCTTGCTGTAGTGGTTGGGCATCTTGCAGTGAAACATTGATGAGGGTTGGGGCCTGGCCGTCTCCCAGAGGCTGCAGATGCCGGATATTGGCTACCTCCTTCGCTGTTGATGTGAGGGGATGAATTAAATGGATTAGATTGGTAAGATTGGATAGGAGGATTAAATTATATTCGGGGCATTAATAATCCGGATGTCCTCTGCTATAATCCTGTTGCGTGTGTGAATCTCAATATTGCACGATTGCAAGCTTGAGAATGGGGTTAATTCAATTACCAAAAGATCTCTGAGCACTTCTGGATTTAACTAAACTGTGTACATGGTTCGAGTCCTCAGCTTTCAAAGAGTTGAGTGCGAATTGTGTTTTAGTTCAATAAATATTTTGTACGGCAATATATTTAGTATAAATACATACTTTCTCCATCTCTATAATTATCTACGTCTATTAGTTACTTTCTCCATCTCCATCCTTACTATCGCTTAACCACCTTCCCTTCCCTTCACTACCTTCCCTACCCTTCACCACCTTCCCTAGCTTCATCACCTTCCCTAGCTTCACCACCTTTCCTACCCTTCACCAACTTCCCTACCCTTCACCACCTTCCCTACCCTTCACCACCTTCCCTACCCTTCACCACCTTCCCTACCCTTCACCACCTTCCCTACCCTTCACCACCTTCCCTACCCTTCACCACCTTCCCTACCCTTCACCACCTTCCCTACCCTTCACCACCTTCCCTACCCTTCACCTTCCCTACCCTTCACCACCTTCCCTACCCTTCACCTTCCCTACCCTTCACCACCTTCCCTACCCTTCACCACTTCCTCTACTCGTCACATGTTACCCCTTAATCACTGTAGCCATCTTCCACGTACACAGTCTTCATCAATAAATAGCCTGCATTAGACTAACATTTAATTATCACGCTAAAAATAATATGCTTGATGAATCTTACTAACGATAGGGGTCTGGCAATTAGCGAAATTGGGAAACAGCATCCTTTGCCATATTGTGCAAAGAGGGGGACATGGAGGTTAACCTCGACCCGCCTATGACCATCCCCCACCAAACACCAATCATCTTGCAAAGCTTGTTGATCCTAGCCCCAAGGGGTTAAACCGCCAGCTTTAGAGAAAGAGAGAGAGAGAGAGAGAGAGAGAGAGAGAGAGAGAGAGAGAGAGAGAGAGAGAGAGAGAGAGAGAGAGAGAGAGCAGACATTCTCTTTAAAAGATATAGATGAAATACAAGGCTATCTCTACAGATAAATGTAGAAATTAACGTGATAGATCTAGCCCCACTACTAGAGGTTTAACGTGATTGATCACGTTATATGGAGTATGTTTATAGATCACGTTAAGTGGAGTTTAACTACCGGTATCTTGACCTGAAACACCTTATACTACCGGTGTCTTGCTCTGAAAACCCTCATACTACCGGTGTCTTGCCCTGAAAACCTCATACTACCGGTGTCTTGCCCTGAAAACCCTCATACTACCGGTGTCTTGCCCTGAAAACCCTCATACTACCGGTGTCTTGCTCTGAAAACCCTCATACTACCGGTGTCTTGCCCTGAAAACCCTCACACTACCGGTGTCTTGCCCTGAAAACCCTCATACTACCGGTGTCTTGCCCTGAAAACCCTCATACTACCGGTGTCTTGCCCTGAAAATCCTCATACTACCGGTGTCTTGCCCTGAAAACCCTCATACTACCGGTGTCTTGCCCTGAAAACCCTTATACTACCGATGTCTTGCCCTGAAAACCCTCATACTACCGGTGTCTTGCTCTGAAAACCCTCACTACCGGTGTCTTGCCCTGAAAACCCTCATACTACCGGTGTCTTGCCCTGAAAACACTCATACTACCGGTGTCTTGCCCTGAAAACCCTCATTCTACCGGTGACTTGCCCTGAAAACCCTCATACTACCGATGTCTTGCCCTGAAAACCCTCATACTACCGGTGTCTTGCCCTGAAAACCCTCATACTACCGGTGTCTTGCCCTGAAAACCCTCATACTACCGGTGTCTTGCCCTGAAAAGCCTCATACTACCGGTGTCTTGCTCTGAAAACCCTCATACTACCGGTGTCTTGCTCTGAAAACCCTCATACTACCGGTGTCTTGCCCTGAAAACCCTCATACTACCGGTGTCTTGCCCTGAAAACACTCATACTACCGGTGTCTTGCCCTGAAAACCCTCATTCTACCGGTGACTTGCCCTGAAAACCCTCATACTACCGATGTCTTGCCCTGAAAACCCTCATACTACCGGTGTCTTGCTCTGAAAACCCTCATACTACCGGTGTCTTGCCCTGAAAACCCTCATTCTACCGGTGACTTGCCCTGAAAACCCTCATACTACCGGTGACTTGACCTGAAATCCACCGTACCACTGGGGGTGTCTGACTCCTCAAAGAATCCGAATCCACTAAGCCGGTAGGTGGCTTGTGTACTAATAGCTGATTGTATCTCCTGCGACACCGAGTGTCTGAAGCTAGACTTCGATGTGTTATTACGTGTTCATCATGCCCATTATTGGCCACATCTCCTCTATCTTGTATTATTGCCCAGATGCTGCCAATAATGGGGGATGATGAACCCGAGTTATGGGTGACAGGTTGAGCGGCCAACCACTCTCCCTCCACCACACCCCCCAACCAAGTTATTATGGATGCACGCTTCTCCAATATATGAGAGAGGAGGGGAGAGGAGCTGCGCTGAATAGTGGGGAATTATATGGGGTTGTCTGGAAGGTTTTTGCGTATCGATTTCGTTTTTTTTTATGTCCGGCAGTTGTAAAAATTTGTTGGTGTACCTTTGGAGGCGAAAGAGATACATTGGAATGTATAATTTATGTGAACAAAGATAAGAGGAGAGAAAAAAAGAGCTTACGAAACAGCTCAAAGGGCATATTCATATAATTCTTTCTTCCTTCCTTCCTTCCTTCTTTCCTTCCTTCATTTCTTTATTCCTTTCATTCCCTTCATTCCCCTCCCCTTCCTTATTCACACAACATAGTCCGTGAGGTCAGTTCCCTTCAATACCCCATTAATAGACGAGTACACACACACACGCACACACACACACACACACACACACACACACACACACACATACACACACACACACACACATACACACACACACACAAACACGTAAATTGAAACTCACGTCCCTAGAAAACAGTAGAGTACACGGAGACATGATCACAACCTACAAGATTTTTAGAGGAATTGACAGGGTAGACAAAGACGAACTATTTAGCATAGGATGACCACGGACAAAAGGACACAGTTGAAACTTTGTACTTAAATGAGCGACAGAGACATTAGATATAATTTTTTCATTGTCAGGGTAGTTAACAAATAGAATGCATTAGGCAAGGATGTGGTGGAGGCAGACTCTTTTACAGTTTCAAATGCAGATATGATAGAGTCCAATAGGCTCAGGAACCTGTACACCAGTTAATTGACAGTTGAAAGGCGGAACCAAAGAACCGAAGCTCAACCCCTGCAAGGACAACTAGGTAAGCACACACACACACACAACGGTATTGGTAAAAACGGTAACGGTACTATTAACCAAATTAACGGTAAAGGAACAGTTAATCAAACTTTACATAGAGAGGCACATTTGCAGAAAATGACAGTGAAGTGCGTGAAGAACACAAAGAGTAAACATCTTTGCAACAATGCAAGACGAGGTCCTTGAAGTAAGTGGGATGTTGTTAAACAAAAGCAACACCGGTGGATATGAGACTACTAGGGACGAGTTGAGACACCTGCTGGAATTAGACAAGAATGAAGCCGTGATACGAGATAAAGAAACTCGGTATGGCGCTTGTGAAACAAATGACGAATCACTGTGGTGGCTCCTTCAACAACACAACCTTTATTAAGTGTATGGTACAAACTAGACATCCATTATTAAGCGCATGGTACAAACTAGACATCCATTATTAAGCGCATGGTACAAACTAGACATCCATTATTAAGCGTATGGTACAAACTAGACATCCATTATTAAGCGTATGGTACAAACAACACAGCCATTATTAAGCGTATGATACAAACAACACAGCCATTATTAAGCGTATGGTACAAACAACACAGCCATTATTAAGCGTATGGTACAAACAACACAGCCTTTATTGACTGTGTGCTGCCTCTAACCACACACACACAACTGCCGTAACACTAATCACCTTCACAGACGCACAAAATAAGCCATTAACACAGAGCGGGGAAGTAGCGACCCCAAGTTAAGGCATCTTAACCTTAACCTAAGGTGGACCTTAACCTAGGGGGGACCTTAAGTTAAGGTCCCCCAGCTCTACACCCAAGTAGAACCAGCTCTCTTTGGGGGAAGTGACATAATGCTCCTTCACTATAACTTATTGCTAAACTAATATAACGCTCGTGAGACAAGTAGCCGTAACTCAGACGACCGATAAAGCACCTTAGCTAGCCATAATTCAAAGTTTTCATATCTCAGGCGGCTCCGGCATCATCATTCCCAACACATACACCATGCCCGGACCTAATATTAGTACCGGAGGGGAGACATATTTTCTGCCTCAACAGTTTAAGGAAGAGATTGGATGCCTACCTTCCTCCCTTCCCCTTGCCCCTCTCCCTCCCCCACACTCCACGGTCTCTTGGGTAATAAAGGAGAGTATTACTTTTTCTCCCGTCTTACTTCCGCAATACTCTGCTTGAAAGCTAATAAAGTATGTTTTAATACTAGTTATTAACATAGGAATTGAGAGAGTTAAGAATGGAGTGTATTAAAGAACTGTTAGTATTCCGGAGAGCGTTAGTGAAATATAGTCTTGAGCCACTGTTGGCGTGGAGAACTTCGCATGGCTATGTGATAAATTGGCAGCTGTAATCATCGGGCCGTTCTCTAATTGCCCGGCCAAGCCGGGCGTGAGGCCACTGTTCCAGAGTTTTGGAGGACTTAATGAAAAAAAATATGGATTCGACCCCGGGAATAACTGTAGTCGATAGATAGTTTCACTGTTATAGCCTGGGTGTGAAGGAGGAGGAATACTTGCGTCATTTCTTTGTGGCACGAGACAAGATCTAGCGATAATGTTTCTATTAGAGTCAACATGGATAGAGTGTTGCTTGATTCAAGTTCTCAGACGCAATGTTACTTGAGTTATCAATGCCGTCAGAGTGTTACAAAAGTCAGGAACGGTGACAGCATAGCAAGATATCAGTCTACAATGCTGCCTGAGTCATCAACTGCAACACAGTGCTTCCAGTTATCAACAGTCATCTGGGAGAATACAGTTTTTCCAGAGTCATAAACGGAGGACACAATACAGCAGGGGGGGGGGTCATTCGGTTAGAGACAGTATGATCTAAGTCATCAATAGGACGCAGTTTTGCCAATCATCAATGAATGAAAGGTTTAGCGTTGCCTGCATTGAACATATCAGCTCCCCTTGAATATCAAGAAACATTTTGATTCACACTAATCTCATATTGGCTTTAATGTTGTACTAGGCAATATTCTGCTGATATGATATCTTCCACTATAACCAATATGTATTATTTGATAATTTAGTTATCAACTTATTCGGCATTCTATAATTTTTTCCCATTTCGAATTCCGTTATTTCACTAGATAGGAACAAGCAAAGCGGCCAATGATACTCTCTGATTGGTGTAAATATCGATGTGTGTCATTAGCCAATCAGAGCGAGGATTCATTCGTTCTTTGGGATACTGTCATTAGATGAGGTCAGCTTCTGAGTAACAATTATCTTTTCAATATAATCAAAAGTTATAACTCTCGGGAATAACGTTACAGAAATATAACCAAATGTTACAGCATTCAGCTTCTCAGTTGCAAGAATATAACCTATAATCCTCCAAAGGATACCTGATCAACCAGGCTGTGACTCATACGTCAGGCTGCGAGCAGCCGCGTCTAACAGCCTGGTTGATCAGTCCAGCAACCAGGAGGCCTGGTTGACGACCGGGCCGCGGGGACGCTAAGCCCCGGAAGCACCTCAAGGTAACTCAAGGTAAGGTAGAGTTATAATTACGAGGTTACAAGGTTTATAATCAAAACAAAGTTACAGAGACACGACACACAAGTGTTGTCAGAGATACAGCATCAGCAACACTTACAGAATTACAGAAACTTGTAACGGGCAGCACCAGTGTAGCCATATTCAGCAACAGTTAAGCAAAACAAAGCGAAGATGAAGCAAAACACAGAAATGGTGAATCAAAATACAACAACGCTGAAACACAATACAGCAACGACGAAGAAAAATGCAGAAACGGTGAAACAAAACATAGCAAAGATGAAGCAAACAGGAACGGAGAAGCAAAATACAGCACATTTAAGCTCAAACACATCAACGTTGAAGCAAAGCACAAACAACAGTAGAATCAACCCCTGAAACAAAATTCATTAACAGTGAATCGAAACACCGAAACGGTTAAGCAAATTTCAGCAACAGAATGAAAATATAACATTTGAAGATGTCACGGCTCATAAAGATAGCAGTACAATACAGTAGAACACCAGCAGTGGACAGGCGCCCAGTCAGCAGACACCAGCAGACAGGAGCCCAGTCAAGAGGCACTAGAGGACAGGCGCCTACCCAGCAGACACCAGCAAACAGGAGCCCAGTCAAGAGGCACTAGAGGACAGGCGCCCACCCAGCAGACACCAGCAGACAGGAGCCCAGTCAAGAGGCACTAGAGGACAGGAGCCCAGTCAAGAGGCACTAGAGGACAGGAGCCCAGCCAGCAGACACCAGCAGACAGGAGCCCAGTCAAGAGGCACTAGAGGACAGGAGGCCAGCCAGCAGACACCAGCAGACAGGAGCCCAGTCAAGAGGCACTAGAGGACAGGAGCCCAGCCAGCAGACACCAGCAGACAGGAGCCCAGTCAAGAGGCACTAGAGGACAGGAGGCCAGCCAGCAGACACCAGCAGACAGGAGCCCAGTCAAGAGGCACTAGAGGACAAGAGGCCAGCCAGCAGACACCAGCAGACAGGAGCCCAGTCAAGAGGCACTAGAGGACAGGAGGCCAGCCAGCAGACACCAGCAGAGACAGGAGGTACCAGAGTCAGGAGCAGCGCACGGAGAGGAAATGAACACAGGAAGCAGACTGAGCTAAGTTACTTATTTTTCCACGGCAGCGTCCCACTGGAAAATGACTTCTCCATTAGCCAAAGTCCTCTACCTTCTTGCACGCAAATTCTCTGGAGGGATCCAGCCATCTCTTCCAGTTTCGAAGTATCCAGCATTACAGGAAGGAGAGTGGGACGGGGGACGGAAGGATTACAGCCGATAAGTAAATGGAAGAGAACCTTATATCAAAGGAAAGGGAAAGAGAGAGAGAGAGAGAGAGAGAGAGAGAGAGAGAGAGAGAGAGAGAGAGAGAGAGAGAGAGAGAGAGAGAGAGAGAGAGAGAGAGTATATTAAATACATGAAAGGGGAAACATGAAGTTAATACACAATTGTAACACTCTCTTGTTATTGTAAATAACAAGAGAGTGATGAATCTGTGAATAGATGTTCTTGATGAGTTCAGGGACACAGGTTCGAGACTGTCGTAAGTCCTTTATTACTTACTCATCATCCCACCCCGACCCATCCCAGATCCTTATCCTGTGCTATATAGTCGTAATAGCTTGGTGCTTTCTCCTGATATTTTCCTTTCCCCCCCCCTTTACTCATCCTATAATGTGTCACACTGCTGTCTACTCCTGCAATCGTTTTTAGTGCACATTGTCACGGTGTTCTGTGTGTAACACTCCTGCTACTGGTGTAATATGCTTTAATTATGTTTAGGTTTAAAGTTGTGTTTAAGTTTGTTATGTTTAAGCTTGTGACTGCTGAGGCTTTCATTGTCATCTCGAGAATTTATCTTAAACCCTACACTATACACTACACTTCACTATACTATACTTCTACACTACACTATACATTCGTGTAGTGTAAACCCCCCCTCTTAAACATTATTATTTGTAACCAATACTTTCCATCCACCTTCCCAGCCAGATTAACATATTTACCAGCAAGTTTTTTCTATTGCCAGCAAGCTTCTCCACTTGCCAGCAAGCTTCTCCATTTGCCAGCAAGCTTCTCCACTTGCCAGCAAGCTTCTCCATTTGCCAGCAAGCTTCTCCATTTGCCAGCAAGCTTCTCCATTTGCCAGCAAGCTTGCCCACTTGCCAGCAAGCTTCTCCACTTGCCAGCAAGCTTCTCCACTTACCAGCAAGCTTCTCCATTTGCCAGCAAGCTTTCCCACTTGCCAGCAAGCTTGTCCACTTGCCAGCAAGCTTGTCCACTTGCCAGCAAGCTTGTCCACTTGCCAGCAAGCTTGTCCACTTGCCAGCAAGCTTGTCCACTTGCCAGCAAGCTTCTTCACTTGCCAGCAAGCTTCTCCACTTGCCAGCAAGCTTCTTCACTTGCCAGCAAGCTTCTTCACTTGCCAGCAAGCTTCTCCACTTGCCAGCAAGCTTCTTCACTTGCCAGCAAGCTTCTCCACTTGCCAGCAAGCTTCTCCACTTGCCAGCAAGCTTCTTCACTTGCCAGCAAGCTTCTCCACTTGCCAGCAAGCTTCTTCACTTGCCAGCAAGCTTCTCCACTTGCCAGCAAGCTTCTCCACTTGCCAGCAAGCTTTTCCACTTGCCAGGCAGCTTCTCCACTCGCCAGCAAGCTTTCTTTGTACCCTCCCTCTCCCTAAACCCGTTCCCAGACATCTTCTAGCAGTTTAATCTCCTGCAAACGCCATCAAGAACAGCTTCCAACGAGGAACCACAGCCCCTTGCCTACATAAATGCACCCCATCCCTTACATATTTGTCATTACGTTCTTAGAAGTGGTCCCCATTATCAGGGAATGAGACCGCATTTACTTTGCAATATTTTATCATCAGCAATTGAGATCAATAACCTTTAGATGGCCATTCATTTCCAACTAGCTTTGTAACAAGGATGCCACACAAAATTGGGATTCCTCTCCCTCACTGCTCATTGAGGGACTCACTCCCTCAACAATTGGCCTCAGAGTCACTCAAAATTGTATCAATATCGTTCCAATTTGCACTTAACAAAAATTAATGCCCCTCTTCTAATACCAGTCATAATATTGCCCATATTGGTTGCGATTTCACCTAATTCTCTCTCTGGGACAGTAAAACCTTAGTCTGTTTTTCCTATAGTTTGTTTAAAACCGTGTCCATCTACTTCACAAGGCAATCCCCAACAACAGAGATGTCTTTACCGTCTTTCTCAGCTGGTGTCGCTGGGTTACCGTCCACTGTTGCCGTCCATGAAGAGCTGTTTTTCGAGAGAATATACTTTTTCCTCTGGATTTTTAGCCTTTGTGACCCCCCCTCCTCCAAGGGGGGAATGATTTCTAGCTCCTCTACCCTCTTTCATCCACTTGTTGCGACACAAACATTCCCCCTCAACTGCTTCATCTCCTCGCGAACACGGGTTTGTGTTCAGCTGTCAGGGAAGTATACAGCTTCACCATTTCTAAGACTACACTGAAGTGCGACTTTAAAAAGGGCAAAATACTCACCGCGCCTGTGATTCACTCGCTACATTGCATCCCACACTCAATAGGACACTTAACACACTCACCACACCAGCCTCTTCACTTCATAGATTCATCACATATTTTGTTGACTTAGGAACAATACAGTAAACTGTATCCAACACTGCAGCAAGGGGAAGCCTTCACTTGCCTTCACCACTCACTTGGATGGTGCTACTCAAACTGGAATTCAATAATACATATGGACCAGGATTCACCAAATATTTACTCTCACACTCTTCCCCCCCCCCCCCCCAACAAGCCTCTCTCTCTCACTCTCTCACCATTCCTTCCTCTCTCTTTCTTGACACACTTTCTACCATGCCTCTTTTCTTTCTTTCCCATCATTTCCGTCTATGCCTCCCTGCATGCCCTCTTTGGATTCCTTTATCTTTGCCTTTATCCCTCCTTGCCTCACGCTCTCTCCACTACCTCACTACTCATTTTGATTACCATAGCGTGAAGCAGGCTACACCCTGCTCTTCCAGATTACCGTAGCGTGAAGTAGGCTACACCCTGCTCTTCCAGATTACCATAGCGTGAAGCAGGCTACACCCTGCTCTTCCAGATTACCATACCGTGAAGCACAGTACCCCCACCTCCTTATACCCTTCGTAAACCTTACAGAGGAGACTCATCGTCACACCAGCAAGCCATCGAGTGGGCGAATTCAGGTCCACCTTGAAATATTCTCCTGTTTTTCTGCCTCTGTGATCGACAATGGGAGCTAACAGGCGTTCCTTCCCTCGGCTCTTTACCAAGACACCCAACTTGCTCAGACGAAGGTAATCATCTCCCCGTCACGCCCTTACGCGTCCTTTATGTACAGTCCAGAGATGCTTGTTAGCTCGCGTCTCGTTGTTAGGGAAGGGCAGAGGTAGTTGGGAAGTGACGCATAACGCCGGGTAACAAGCCATTCGCACTTTTACCACTTCTCACATACGCTTCTGTCTGCCTCTCTGTCTGTCGGACAAAAGTAATAGTTACAGAGGTCACGTTATCCGGGCCAGAAACGTGGATTTGGCCTGTAGTTTAATGCATCGTTTGAGATATCCATGAGTCAGGCCAATCCTATCCTGATATCTTTGGATTCAATTTTATGTATTCATTACGACCTTGATACGCACTCAAGGGCTTCAAAGTACAAAGTGCTTCGATGTGTACTATGGACCCTCTATGTGCATATAGGGCAGGATTACCAGTTGAGTGACAGTTGAGAGGCGGGACTCAAGAGCCAGAGCTTAACCCCTGCAAGCGTAACTAGGTTAGCACCACTAGGTGAGTATAGGCTAAATGTGTACTCAGAAGCGCCTGTGTACACTCTCTAAAGCTTTGACGTGCACTCAGAAGCCTGTGAGTGCACTCAGAAGATGTGAAGCGCACTTGTACACTACTAGCGAGTGCACCCGGCGTTGCTCGGGTGCCAGAGGTCACATCATCATTGTATCCATCATCACTCTATGGTGATGATTATCCTTCTATTGGTTGGGGCCCAGCCACTTGGGCTGGACGGTAGAGCGATGGTTTCGCTTCATGCAGGTTGGCGTTCAATCCCCGACTTTCCAAGGGGTTATTTAGTAAGTGAAAATTAGTATATTTTGCCATTTCATGATATTCGACTCCGATTAGCCAATGACCATCTTCTGACAAAGACTGGTTACCCTGCAAAGTTTGGTGAGACTACCCACGGGCGTCTGCTCCCCAACCTCGAACAGGCAAAGAAAGAAAGAAACAATGTCTATTAAAGATATAGATGATGTGCAACTAAGATCCTCTATGTACACTCAAGATCTTTTATATGCATTCAGGATCCTTAGTTGGCATTCAAGAGTCTCAGTAGGTATTTAGGAACCTCAGTGAGCATTTAGGAGCCTCAGTGGGCACTCAGAATCCTCAATTGTCACTCAGGATCCTCAGTTGGCACTCATCATCCTCAACTAACACTCAGGATCCTCAATTGGCACTCAGAAGCTACCATGGACTATTAGGTCTCTTCATGTCTCCTCTGATCTAATATCACGTCCCAAGCACAATATATTCTGCTCTCCTCAGATGACGCTCCGTAACCAGGACATTCCATTACAAACAATTCAACGCCGAAAGTATTTTGTTTTTCTTTGTGGTCTTAAAAATCATTTTAACGCTCTTGTGTGCGAAGCATCCCCGAGACTGGGCTCAACTGGCAGATCTGGCATCTTCCCCTTTCATCTCCTGTCTACCTGTCCATTTCCCGTCGTCCCAGCCGCAGCATCCAGCCCTTCACTCAAGCTCAGCCTCCCGGCACCGTCCCTTCACTCTGACAGCTCGAGCCGCGACAAACTTATTGCATCAAATTGAGTAAACACAGAACAATAGAAGAAGGATAAAAGTTTATAATAGGCTTTCCTCGAACGGATCTCATAAGTTAAATGGATTGCGCGTCGCTGCCGCCACTAAGTTGGCCGGGTTTCCAGAGCGTTTCTCTAGGCAGAGCGGAGTCTCTAGGAACTTGAAATAGGGAATGAGGGATTCATTGATAGCTGGCTGGAAGACCGGAGCTAAAATAGGGAGAAATAGGGAATTTCCAGAATGCATAACTAGTACTATATACAACGCTTGAAAATCTAGCATGTCTACTGGGATCGGGAACATTAGATGTAGTCTAAGTCTAAATTCTAAATTGTGCCCCTCAGACGCCACGGGAAAATTAAAAGATACAAATGCGTCTCTTTTGAATGCGTAAGAGATTAGAGTGCGTAAGACTGTAATGTGCTTTGGTTGTGGGGGGGTGGAAATGGGCTTGTCGAGAGCGGGTGTCGGATATCTTACGAGCCTTGAGGATTGAAGAACGGGAATTTCCAGAATATTTAGTAAGTGTTGGGATATGGATCTTAACAGTGATATAGAGGAAATATTGAGTTAAGCCTTGACATGGGGGGTTTGCGTTGGAACCTGGCATCTGTGTATGTGTGTGTATGTTAGAGCCTAGTATGTGTGTATTAGAGCCTATTTATATGTGTGTATTAGAGCCTATTTATATGTGTGTACTAGAGCTAATTATGTGTGTATTAGAGCCTATTTATATGTGTGTATTAGAGCCTATTATATGTGTGTATTAGAGCCTACTATATGTATTAGATTCTATTACATGTGTGTATTAGAGCCTATTTATATGTGTGTATTAGAGCCTATTTATATGTGTGTATTAGAGCCTATTTATATGTGTGTATTAGAGCCTATTATATGTGTATATTAGAGCCTATTATATGTGTGAATTAGAGCTTATTATATGTGTGTATTAGAGCTTATTATATGTGTGTATTAGAGCTTATTATCCATGTGTGTGTTCGAGAGCCTAGTATCCTACACACGTGTTCTATGTGTTAAAGCCCTTGTGCATCCATGTGTTTGTTAGCGCTCTTGTGTAATTACCTAAGTGTAGTTAGGTAATTACACAAGGACTCTAACAAAACATGTAGGGAAGGTGTGTGTCAAAGCTTTAAGCCTAACGTGGGGGTTTGGACAAAGCGTAATGGGAAATCAGAAACTCGGCTGTTCCATTGTTCAGTGAGCGATGCAATTCGGTTCGTGAGGAAGAATCCTCAAATGGGAGACCAGCATGACTCTCCCTAAGACAGAATGCAAGAATAAAAAAAGGAACATTGATTCTCGTTCGCACAGACGAAATGGAAAGAGAACCCATTAAATGCAAAGTAATACAATCTGCCGCTCAGCCGTGCATGTGACAGACAAAGACTTGCATCGTTTTAGGAAATGTTTCTATGTTTTCAAATTCTTGAACACGAGATTTGATTTTAATATTTATAATAGTAAATGTCGTAAGAATCTAAGTAAACATTAAATTTGTGGTATCGCTGGAAAACAATTAAAACTAAATAATAGATGTATGCATAAATAAATAAATATATAAATCACAACCTCTTTTGCAGACTTTATTATATGAAAATTGCAAGGGAGAGGGGTGGAGGGAGGGGGTTGCTTTAGATGCCAATATTTCTTAAAGTGTGGCACTGGGGACAATCCTGACTGGCCTATGATATTCCCACTGGTTCTATGTGTTATTTTACAAAGTTTGGTGAGACTGGCACCCAAGCACCAGTCTTCCATCCTCAGACAGACAAACACACTCTTTCTATATATCTTTATATATATATATATAGGTTTGTGGTGAATGAGGATTGAAATATATAAAGGTATTTCCCTGTTGCATATTAATAATTCTCTTTCATGTCATTTCAGGTAAGTGCAACTCCCACAGCTCTTCACGTGAAAGGCATCACCAGTGTGTAAGGTATGTTCATTCTTCCTTCTGTTATGAGTGCCGTCTCGTGCGGCATCTTTCCCAGCTACAAGAGTCATATCTTTTAATCTTTGTGTATACTTGACGGTCCAGTGATCAGCTCAGTTCAAGCAGGAATCGATCACCAGTGTGACTGTGCAGGACTATTCACTGCAGTAGTAGGCAAGATTATCTTCTACTGCAAGATTGTCCACGAGGACGAGGGGCCGTCCCGACCAGAAGGGTCGGAAGAACAACCTCAAGCAAGAACAGTGCAAGGAACCAGTCGCCATGCTGGCGACCAGTGACATTCTTATCCAGTGAGACAGTGAATTATGCAGTGCTGATTGATAACTTTAGTGATTTACAGTTTCGGGCAGTGCAGTGGCTTAGGTACAGCCAACTCAGCTGCAGTACAGAAACAGTTAGTTTGCAGTGACAATTATCGTTAATGGCGGTCACTGCTTGGTACCAGTGACGTGTGAAGTGGTAGTCGACTGGAAGAGCCGCCAGGTCTGGGACGACACGCTGGATACCTGCAGTTGACGCCAGGTAGATGGGTCAACCCCTGGAGTTGATCTAGTGTGATCTATCTCGTCACACTAGTTGAGTTACAAGTGTAGTGATCAACAGTGATTTACTAGTGCAGTGATCAACAGTGATTTACCAGTGCAGTGATCAACAGTGATTTACCAGTGTAGTGATCAACAGTGATTTACCAGTGTAGTGATCAACAGTGATTTACCAGTGCAGTGATCAACAGTGATTTACCAGTGTAGTGATCAACAGTGATTTACCAGTGTAGTGATCAACAGTGATTTACCAGTGCAGTGATCAACAGTGATTTACCAGTGTAGTGATCAACAGTGATTTACCAGTGTAGTGATCAACAGTGATTTACCAGTGTAGTGATCAACAGTGATTTACCAGTGTAGTGATCAACAGTGATTTACCAGTGTAGTGATCAACAGTGATTAGCAGTACAGTGATCAACAGTGATTTACAGTATAGTGATCAACAGTGATTTACCAGTGCAGTGATCAACAGTGATTTACCAGTGTAGTGGTCAACAGTGATTAGCAGTGTAGTGATTCACAGTGATTTTCCAGTGTAGTGATCAACAGTGATTTACAGTGTAGTGATCAACAGTGATTTACAGTGTAGTGATCAACAGTGATTTACAGTGTAGTGATCAACAGTGATTTACAGTGTAATGATCAACAGTGATTTATCAGTGTAGTGATCAATAGTGATTTACAGTGTAATGATCAACAGTGCATTACCAGTGCAGTGATCAACAGTGATTTACCAGTGTAGTGATTCACAGTGATTTACCAGTGCAGTGATTCACAGTGATCTAGAGCCAGACCCTCTAGTGTGCTAGAGGATCTCAAGGAGTCAGCTGCGACAGCCCCTTACTAAGCTAAGTAACATTCCCTCTCCTAACTACCCTTTCCCTAACTAACCCTTACCCCTAACAACCCCTTCCCCTTGAGTTGTATCGTTCAGGGGAATGATATCAGATAATTATTGTACTCGTTTTGACTATGCTAATATTTCCATTATTTATTTTACTATTGCATTTTTACAAGACATTGTTCACGTTCAGTGGACTTAATATTTTATTGTTAAAGTCTAATAAAGACTTAACTGGTGAAAGCACAAATATAAATCTTATGTAAGATCACTATTAATGTAAATGTTAAATTAATAAAGACTTCCTCTGTAACTTTTGTTTTCAAAATGATGTTCACTTCATTAGCACTGCGACACTCTGCCGAGTGACGTAATATTTACATTTCAGTGAGAAATGTCACAATATTTGTTTTATTTCTTACGAAATAATAATATATTTTAATATTTTTTACCGCTAAGCTCTTCTCACCAACCATCACCCAAACATTATTGTTTTAATAAGCGAGACACAGAGTAAAGAGATGATGTATATGTAGATGTATATGTAGATGGATTGATATATGGATGAATAGTTGAATAGATATGAGTAGATATATGGATAAATGCATATAATGATTGATAAAATCCATATATATATATATATATATATATATATATATATATATATATATATATATATATATATATATATATATATATATATATATGACAATGTCAGACCACGGAGGAAAAAAGAAACAGGAAATTTCCTTAAGTACTTTCGTATATTAAATACATCTTCAGAAGGTCCTTCTGAAGATGTATTTAATATACGAAAGTACTTAAGGAAATTTCCTGTTTCATTTTTCCTCCGTGGTCTGACATTGTCACATTCTTAATCACGTGTTTATTTTCGTGATATACACATATATATATATATATATATATATATATATATATATATATATATATATATATATATATATATATATATATATATTGAATAGAAGTGTTTGTAGAAAGCCTATTGGTCCATATTTCTTGATGCTTCTATATTGGAGCGGAGTCTTGAGGTGGGTAGAATATAGTTATATATATATATATATATAATCAGTCTTGTGTTAAACTCTTGTAGTCATCGGCTCATCTATCACCTTATGTTCAGACAAGTAATTTTAAATTTTTATTATATGTAGAATTTTCTTTTAATTGTTGATGAAGTGTTAGCATTTTACTGGTGGCAACCATGTTGGTTTGACAACACAGTGGATCACAGGGCATGTTTATGAAGTAATTCTCGGGTTGTTTGGTAGTGTTGGCCAACCAAACAATATATTGTTTGGTTGGCCAGAGGGATATTACTTTGAGGGGAAGTGGGAGTTCTACAAGTGGTGTCTAAGAGTATGACAAGACACTCACCGCACAGACGTATCTTAAAACTCGTCTTGGATCGATTAGACAGCGAGACCAGGATGAGATTACTATGAGCTGCGGGTGTTGGCAGGGCTTGAGCGTCACTCTGGCGGCGGCCAAGACGGACGAAGACACACTGGAAAAAAAGTGATGTTTTGGGTTGTCGGAATGATGCAGCTTTAGTGAAATCGCGTCGGCTATAAGGAGTGTAGGAAGCTCTACTCTACATCAGGAAGTTTCCCTCTTCACACTCCCCAGGAAGATAGCAGGAGTGAGGAGTTATCCTGGGGCAGGAATGAGTGCTGGACTAACGTCTCCAGAGCGATTTGGAGTTCGAATACGTCGTCTTGATTATCTTAGAAGTGCGTTTGAGACATTCATTAGACGCAGTCGAGCTGAAGGCGTCTCCAATCCTTACATAGCTGCTATGTCACTTCATTAGCTCTGAGATCTGTTTTGATGTTAGTATTTTATTTAGATTATTTCTAATCATCTTTTAGGAGAGGTTTTAATTATTTGTTAAACTCTCTCTCACTCCCTCATTCCAATTTGAGTGTTTTGAGGCAATTGTTTTTGATAGATTTGACTGATTTCAATGGCAGCAAAGAATCTTGGTATAATTTTTAGCTAGAATATCTCGCCTGCCTTCGAAACTGGCTGTGGGAACAGATAAACATCCCACAGACCAGAGCACCAATGCTTTGAAGAGTCTCGCTATTGGTGTGACATCTGTTATTTTTATCATTTTCACTCATTATCCTGCCTGATGCTCCGTTCGCTTATACGTGTTTCCTAAACGTTAGGTTCTCTGATATTCTCAGTTCAAGATTATTGAGTTCATCATGCAATCCTATTAATGAGATTTGACCTCGTCTTGGTAATTTGACTGCACTCATTTTAAGGACCTATAACACCCTGGAGAAAATTGAATATCTCATCGTTTAAGACCACGGTGTTTTCAGATGTAAATTCAAAGACGTAACATTTTATATTGTAAATTTTTTGTTGTTAACCGATCCAATTTTCTGACTGATTTTAGCTTCGTCAACAAATTATGACTTGAAACTCTGTGTTATATTCTTGTCTGTGTCTGTTATGAGGATGACATAGAGCAGCGCTGCATAGACCGCCCCGGGTGACACTAAGCTTTGTATCGCACTGGAGCTGAGTTTTGTTTGATTTACGGCCGCTTTGTAATCCGCTTGAAACAAAATGTAACATCCACCTTCCAACACTTTGGCCTTATTTTGATGGGTTATCAATCCATATTGATTAAATGCTTCTGAAAAATATGTGCATGTAAAGTATTTATTTTGGTTTGGATTCTAATGCGTCCGTGAGTTTATGGCTTATCAACAAATAAACAAAAGTTACTAATTTTCAATATTTTTATTTCGATATTTTTTGAGTAACTTCGTTTCTCTTCTAAATCGTCCCAGGAAGCTTAGAGGTATTGGATTTAGTCTAATACGGGTATTTGTTGTGGTGTAGAATGGTGTATTCTCGCGGTGTTGTATGGTGTATTCTCGAGGTGTTGTATGGTGTATTCTTGCGGTGTTGTATGGTGTATTCTTGCGGTGTTGTATGGTGTATTCTCGCGGTGTTGTATGGTGTATTCTCGCGGTGTTGTGAGAGGTGATACACCTCTGCTCTTTTATGCGTATAGAACCAGTATTTACATGTACCAATGTCCTATATTCCAGCTGTTTATAAAGGTGTCTCCGCTATCTTGCAGACTAACAGATATTTGTAACTAAATACAGATAATAAGTTTCGACTTCATAAGGGTCGAGGAGAGGGCCGAAACATCGAGGTTTTCTTCTCATATGAGTGGATAAGGTTATTTAATATTGGAATTCTTTGACAACAAAATGTGATACAGTATTTCCAACATATATAAAGTTAATTTTGGCACTCACGTCAATATACGGAACCCATGTAATGACTAAATTATTAAAACCAGTTTATTTGAAGGTTGTAGAGATAATATATATATTGAAGACGACCAATTATATTCTTTACACTTTCCCTTAATTTATACATGTGGGAAAAATGACCGGCCTTTGAAGACGATTTCAAAACTTGTGGAAGTCATCAAGCTTTTTACCGCCATAGTTCCGCCTGAAACTCCTCCGCCAGTTCTTGCGTCTCAGAGACTTGCCTACGTCAGTCTCTGCGTCTTGGCTGCGTCAGATCCTGCGTCTGACCTACGTGAGGTTGTTTCTGATCTCCGGCATAGTTCTCACATATCACTTAATCACTTAAATTTTCTTGAATTAGAATTTGTAGTTATTGCTTGGAAACTCTTAACTAAATCTAACCTTACCTAGGAAACACCTAACTAGACCAAACCAAACCTAGGAAACCCGTAACTAACCCAAACCTACCCTAACCTGACAGCCAAACCTGACGTAACCTAACAAGGCAATACTGTCCTGCCAACAACCACCATCCCACCAGCTCACATGTCCTGCACATGTAAACTGCGAGTCCTAATTTGTGGTTTGTGTTTTATCCAATAGAGTTTGAGCAGTTTTCCATCTTTGTATTGTATTACATATTCTGTGTGTGAGAAAGAGAGAAAGAGAGAGAGAAAAAGGAAAAAGAAGAGAAAATGGAGAGAGAGAGAGAGAGGATAATAAGAAAGAGAGAGAGCGAGGGGGCAGACAGACCCAGGCATCGCCGGGTTCCTCTTCTAGTATATGTACTAGGAGGAACTACGGCGCTGCCCGGGTCTCTCTCCACTTCTCACTTCATCTCTCTCGGTCTACCAATCTCTCTACTTAACTCAATAACATTGATTAAATGTTGCTCGAGCATCTTGTGCCCACAGAACGGGATGGTTGGGAGGAGGAAGAGAGAATAGGGAGAAAAGAGAAAGAGAATAAGACAGGAAGAGAGAGATGCAGAGAGTACAGCAAGGAGGCAGAGAAAAAGGGGAGAGAGGGAGGAAAGAAGGGAGAGAAGCAGAGTGAACGGGAGGGGAAAGGAAGCATGAAGGGAAGGAGAGATAAAGGGAGGGAAGGTGTGAGAGAGAGAGAGAGAAACCTTAGCACAGCAAAGTAGCCCATCTAATATATATTTGATAATAATAATAATAATAGTGCACCTCAGCTTAATATGTTCCATTGTTGTTGACATACTTAGAAAAAACAGAAATAGGTCTCAGGCCTGGGCTCGTTGGGCAATCATTACTTTGTAATAAACAAAATTGTTGTAATTGATTTAGAGAGAGGGGAGGTGATCCCTCACACACAAATTGCACCATATTTTTAAATGTATATATTTTTTCGTTACATCTTGATTTCTATCGTAAGTAATAAAAAAGAGGAAAATATTACCAACAGTTTCAACGTTGTCAAATTTTAGGTACACTGTATATCAGTGTAATTATGCACTAGGCTCTAATCCAGTATGACTAAACTGCATTTTGGTACGAATCTGCAGATGATGAGTTGGGATAGGACGGAGGGTAGGAATGGTGACCAATCACCTGAACCGTCGGGGATCGAACGCTGACGTGCAAAAAAAAAACGGCCAGGCCGTCCAGAAGTGAAAGAAAGCAAAGCAACAATGCAGAGGAAACTTGTTCGTCATTCCATTCACTTGATACACCTTCCAATCATGATTCATTCACTTTCAACACCAAACGTTTCATTCACTATCGCTCAACTATACACACACGGATCTCACTGGCTTGATAAACACCTCCAAAAAATGTCTGATCAGCTGGTCTATAATTTATACGTCACGGCTGCGACCAGCTGCCTCTAACAGCCAGGTTGACCAGACCTGAATAGAGAAAAGGGTGATTAATCTTTAAATATTCTCTTTTAACATTGATCTACTTTTAGGCTTATCTATATATATATATATATATATATATATATATATATATATATATATATATATATATATATATATATATATATATATATATAATATAGTCGATGGATTTCAACGCGTTATACGGTCACTCAGAAGCCAGCTGATTAACGCCTCAGGAAACAAATATCTACTTCATTAATTTTTTTTTCCTCAATTCTCTCTTTGGCAAAATTGTTACTTAAACCATCTCGACACCAGATACCTCATCCTGGAGGTGAGGTTCGTTACACTCAATTCGGACATCAATAATGCCTTTGGTGACTGAATCTTCTGGTGGTTGAACCTATTGGTGACTGAACCTATTGGTGGCTGAACCTATTGGTGGCTAAACCTACTGGTGGCTGAACCTACTGGTGACTGAACCTACTGGTGACTGAATCTACTAAAAACTTAACCTACTAGTAACTTAACTAGTGCAAAGTTACCTGTAGTATTTTTGTCCTGTCCTAGAGACATGTTCTTGTCATGTTTTTGCCCCCAAACTGTAATTACTTGTCTTTGACAGAAGCCATCTGATATATCGACGAATCAATCGTTCATTTCACATTTCTCACGGACATTTCCACATATACATGTCACATACCTGTAGCTACCTTCACTTCTCATTACCTAAGTCAGCCTAATTAATTTTTGTTTCGAGTACATGATTTTGTTCCCTGAGTGAGGACTTATTCTTTAATTTATTTTTTGGCAGTTCATATTTTGTGTTGATTATAAGGTCAGGTTTTTGAGAGTGTATCGTCAAGCTTCAGAGACTCTGTTAATCTTTTCAGAGTGCTCTGTTAAGTTTAGAGTGTTCCATGAAGTCTACAGAGTGCTCCATTAACTATAACACACCTGAGTGCTTAATTATCGACTAACATTTTCATTGGAGTTTAGACTTACATTGTTATCAAAGTTTTGAGTTCAAACTTTACTTAACAGAGTTTTGTTTAACGTAGTTTTGCCTCGATGTGAGAAGATATTTTATAGTGTTCAATATTTAACTATTAAATTTTTCGTAATACCTAATGACGCTGTAACGTACAATGAGAGAGCCTGAAAGCACCACGAGAATGCTGTCATGTCTCTTTAAATATATATATATATATATATATATATATATATATATATATATATATATATATATATATATATATATATATATATATATATACATATATATATATATATGTCGTACCTAGTAGCCAGAACGCACTTCTCAGCCTACTATGCAAGGCCCGATTTGCCTAATAAGCCAAGTTTTCATGAATTAATTGTTTTTCGACTACCTAACCTACCTAACCTAACCTAACTTTTTCGGCTACCTAACCTAACCTAACTTTTTCGGCTACCTAACCTAACCTATAAAGATAGGTTAGGTTAGGTTAGGTAAGGTTGGTTAGGTTCGGTCATATATCTACGTTAATTTTAACTCCAATAAAAAATAATTGACCTCATACATAGTGAAATGGGTAGCTTTATCATTTCATAAGAAAAAAATTAGAGAAAATAAATTAATTCATGAAAACTTGGCTTATTAGGCAAATTGGGCCTTGCATAGTAGGCTGAGAAGTGCGTTCTGGCTACTAGGTACGACATATATATATATATATATATATATATATATATATATATATATATATATATATATATATATATATATATATATAATATATAAAATATCATCATAAAGGATCAAAATACAAAATACACCTTTTTCCTGCAACAGGTAATGTATCTTTGCACAATGATGTAGGCATGTTAGCAGGGACACATGAACCACAGGACAGAGGGTCACACCAACACGACATACCTCGTGGTCGGGGGAGGGAGAAATACAGATGGTAATTGGAAATGTCATACTTGAGCTGGCACAGGTAGGAGCCGACCTCTGACCGTCACGGGAGAGTTCTGAGACACTGCTGATGTTTTCCAATATCGGATTATTTCAGTAAAGCATTTGTTTTGTCTTGTTTTGGACATGATTTAAGAGAAGCACTGTAATTGCTTGTAAGGGTGTTTAACTCCCTTTGTGCTTCAGTTCACATTGGGTTCACCAATTCAATAGAATTTTAGCAGCTCTTTGGAAAATTTCGTCCTATAATTCACCACAGTATTTTGCTGAGGTATTATACAAATCCATATCTTAAGAAAAAAGTTCATAAATTTCCTTTTTACAGACTTTAAGAATTCGTCCTATTAAATATATCTCAGACAGGAGACTGTTTCCCATTTAGACATGTGAGGACGAACCTCAGGTCTCCCCCTGTGAGACTTTGCTACTTAGAAATCACACGATAAATGTGTGATTAACCTATAATAGGTATAGGTTAAGTAATAATTGTAATTACGAAGCAATAAGATGCTTATCTTAAGATACTAACAAGGTTAGGTAAGGTCGGTGTTTTCTATGAATCTTTTTAGGGGTATCTATTATGTTTAGTATATCACCTATGCACGTAGTTAATAAGTCAATATTGACTTTATGAATTTGCGAGAACGGGTTGCTGCATTATATGCAGAACAGGAATGGAGCAAAATGAATCAAGCAACAACATCTCTTCCAAGAAGAAGACTTACCCGAGACGCTAAACATGTTATTGCCTTAGCAAAAGTGTACCATTTAATCACCTTCTTGTCAATATACAAGTAGTAACCCATATAAATCAAAGAGAAGAAGGCTGGATTATGGCGCTAGAGAATTTTGAGAATTTTGAGAATCCAATTTTATATCAAATTTAACGCGTCATAGAAAGTTATGTTACTGGCTTGTTCCTGGTGGTCTCGGAGGATCCCAAAGCAATGCTGATTATGTTCTAGGAATTGATAAAGGGAGTTATACTCGGATATCTGATGGCTTCCTTGGCAATTAGGAAAGGGGTGTTAGTGGTACACTCAGTGCAGAAAGCAAGCCACAATAGCGTGGCTGAAAGTCAGACACCACACATCTAAAAAGAAGGGAAGTGACGACGTTTCTGTCCGCCCTGGTCCGAAATAACTTGATATAATCCGCGATGGACCGAAGCGTTGTCGTTTCTGTTATTATGCTGGGTGTCGACACTTACTCTCTAGGTGATGTATCTGATTCATCACACAATCACTGGTACAATTACCGGTACCACGTCATTTGTACAATCACTTGTATCACATCAGTGGTACAATTACCGGTACCACGTCATTTGTACAACCACTTGTATCACATCAGTGGTACCATATCACTGGTACCATCACTGGTACCACATCACTGGTACAATCCAGGTGTCTGGGACAACATTCTCAAAATTAAGGTATCTGGTACACTGCACTTGGTACTTACCTATTAGTACCTACGAAGGAGTGAGGTTTAGTTTTGCAAGCCCCACCTACAAGCCTTGTACCTGTAGAGTTTTAATCTAACTCCTCTCTGACTTTGAAAATCTATGTCGAAACGAGGCTTTAAGTTGTAGATGGAGGTGGTTTCTAGAGCTTCCTCTGGTAAAGTATTCCACTTGTTAACTACCAGTTCAGGGTACGAGTATGTGTCTTAGGTTTTTAGTGTTCTTAGTGTATATTTCACACTACACTCAGTGTGTGGGTGTTTGGTACATCATACTCGGTATGATGGCATTTAATATACTATACACTTAGTGTGTGAAGGTCCATTGAATGCTACTCCCAGTATGTTGGTGTGACTAAATCACACCAACATACACAGTATGTGTATGTTGGTGTGATGTATGTTGTACATCACACCAATTACGAAAATATTTGCAGGTGGGCATTTTAAATTACACAATAAAAAGATCCAAAAATATAGCGAACAAATTTTCTTTGCGTGGGAAAAAACATTGAATTTCTTGTCGTGACAACATTACTATTTCGTGAAATTTTCGTTGTAGGACAAAATTTTCACCGTATAACGAAACAAAATTTTACAAGAACTGTCCATAGAATGTTAAGAAAATGGAACTCTTAAGCAAATTACAATATCGAGTTAATTAACCAACTACAACGAAAATATGCAGTTAAACATTAATTACCCCCCAAAAAAAATATTTTATAAGCGTTGCTGGGAATTAAATTCAGCGTTCAATCTAATTTTTTTTTTGCGATACTTCAAAACTCCCCAAACAAATTTGCGTTGCATATATGACGTAGGGGTAAACTCTCTTCCAATAACACAGTTACGGAGCAGGTGGGGGGAGGGGGAGGGGAATTTTTATAAACTGAATTAAACTAGCCACGATGTAGTTTATATCCAAACTTGTTCCAAATTCTTAAATAATATGCCAAAGGGGTTTAGAATTAAACACACACACATATACACAAGGGCCTAGCAGGCGAGTGGGCAGCGTTCTGGGTTCGTAGTCCTAAGGGCCAGGGGTTCGATTGCCTGTCGAGGCTGAAACAAATGGGCGGAGTTTCTTTTACCTGATGTACCTGTTCACCTAGCAATAAATAATTACTGAAGCATTAGACAGCTGCTACCGGATTGCATTGTGTGTGTGTGTGTGTGTGTGTGTGTGTGTGTGTGTGTGTGTGTGTGTGTGTGTGTGTGTGTGTGTGTGTGTTTGTGTGTGTTTGTCTGTGTCTGTGTTTGATGACATGGATTTGAAACAGTTTCTGATTTAAAAGTAATTCAAATCAGAAAATATACTGTGATATGTATAGCATAACTTTACTAATTTGCAAACAATAATTAAAAGAAAAGTTTCGCGAAATACTTAGAAAAATGTGG
>NC_091157.1:46909750-46937250 GCF_040958095.1 Procambarus clarkii
AAACATTGAGAGGAATGAGTCTATACCCTCCGGAAAATCGTTTATATATATTAGAAACAGGATGGGTCCAAGTACAGAGCCCCGTGGGACTCCACTGGTGACATCTCGCCACTCTGATGTTTATCTCTGATAAACATCAGATATTCTCTGATAATCATTCTGATGTGTGTGTGTGTGTGTACTTCTTACCTGTCATTATTTCCTTATCAATATCTACAGGCGAGTGCTACCTCTTTATACCCCGCCTTTATTTGCATTACATTAAATATTTTATTCAGATTGTATGCTTATATATATATATATATATATATATATATATATATATATATATATATATATATATATATATATAATAAATGACATTGGCCTGTTGCAATAATACTTATCCATATCCGTATGTGTAAAGCCCGCCTGTCGTCCAGTAATGATAATAACAGCCAAGTGAGAGCTGTTATGGGGGTCCTGCGCCCTAAAAACAAACAATCCCTGCACGCAAACAATCCCTGCATACAAACAATCCCTGCACACAAACAATCCCTGCACACAAACAATCCCTGCACACAAACAATCCCTGCACACAAACAATCCCTGCACACAAACAATCCCTGCACACAAACAATCCCTGCACACAAACAATCCCTGCACACAAACAATCCCTGCACGCAAACAATCCCTGCACACAAACAATCCCTGCACGCAAACAATCCCTGCACACAAACAATCCCTGCACGCAAACAATCCCTGCACACAAACAATCCCTGCACGCAAACAATCCCACAAATGAAGTGGAATGCGCTAGGAAGTGATGTGATGGAGTATGACTCCACACACAGTTTCATATGTAGATATGAAAGAGCTCGAGAAGCTCAGGAATTTGTACACCAGTTGATGGACATTTGAGAGGCGGGACCAAAGAGCAAAAGCTCAACCCCCGCAATTAGGTGAGAACAACTAGATGAGTACAAATGTTGAAGTAAATGGGATTCCCCCTTCGCAGTCATAGTATAAAATGGAGTGATTATACCGTAGATTTGTCCAAAAAAATCCATTAAAGCAAACCCATTTGCCAGTGCAGGCTATTAAACACATGGCTCTGTATGACTAACCATCCTGCGAGATGGGGACTTGTATTACCACTGCTACCTTATTCAATCTTGTGTTGTTGATATCCTCAAAATGCATCCGGAGTCTGCCAGTGCAGACCGCTTATCAAATGCCTCTGTATGACTAACCATCCTGTGTGATGGGGATTTTTTAGCATCACCTAGTTAGCTTTTTTGACACACTGTACTCCACTTCATATAGTCTAGGTCAGCTGCACTAATGCAGATGTACCTAATATGTTAATAAAAAAAAATAAAGCAAACCCATTACTTTTTCAATGATAACTTGTCGCAGCCAACAATGTGTTCATTTTTTGCTATTTATTTTGAAGCGCCATTGAAAAATCCCACAAATCATACCTAAACATTCCTGGGTATAGTGTAGCATATATATATATATATAATATAATAGGCTTAAGCGAGTAATAAGTCTAAGGATGATATAAACTGGTTAGGTTAGTTTCTTTACTGGCTATTTTATTTTTGTTATATATCATTCAGGTTAATTCAGTAATAAGAAACGTGATATATTTTAGGTCCAACAGTCCATTTTTGTACATTTGATCAAATAGTTATTATAAGTTGCATCATTTTTGCATGCTGGGCTGATCAAATAACACACAATACTTACCCTCATATGACTAGATCCTATTTGCGAAATGAAGAGGTTTTATGCAGGCGATGAGTCACAATAACGTGGCTGAAGAATGTTGACCAAACCACACACTAGTAGGTGAAGGGACATCGACGTTTTGGTCCGTCCTGGACCATTCGAAAGTCGATTGTGAGACAATCGACTTGAGATTGAAGCCTTCGAAGAGGTTTTATTTTCGCATATCTAACTCATGACACCAACTACGTAGCCCTTAATGTAGTCTAGAGTAGCTACCTAAATCTAAATGTACCTACGTATGCCAATACACTCAGATTCATACAGTCTAAGTTGTATGTGTTAGAATAATGAAGATCACAAAACCAACACTATTGTTTCCTTTGGAGACATGGATACATAATGGAATAGGAATGGAATTCACATGGAACAGATGGAATATATGACCCCATTACCACCCAGAGGAAGAGGACAAGAAAGGAGTAATCTTCGCCTAAGTGGTGAGAACACATCACTTTTAAATGGTATCCGGACAGGGCAACATATCAAGTGCTAAATTGCACAGATTTTGAGTGCAACAAGTGGCTGCCAATGGAACCAATATTGAGATAGTCGACTGTGTGACTGCGTGATGCGGGACAGCTGTTGTTGTTGGCAGTTAGCATATTGGTGGTTATAAGATGTTAGACAGCTGCTAAGATGCAGGATAGGTGTTAAGATGCAGGATAGGTGTTAAGATGCAGGATAGGTGTTAAGATGCAGGATAGGTGTTAAGATGCAGGATAGGTGTCAGCTGTCAGCCTGTTGCAATGGACAGAATAGATGATAGCTTCAGTGTACGTCTCCCTTATTAGCTATTTATTCCTTTCTTCGCTCTTCCCACTTCACAATATATCATTCTCTTCCCCTCTTCTCAATTTCTCCAGGATCTTTCTCACCCGCTTTCTCTCCTTTATCCTTGCTATTCCCTACTGCCTTTTCCTTCTCCAATTCTCTTCATTCCTTCAGTATTTTGCTCACTATCACTTCTCACTTCTATCTCCCAACCAGTCCTCGCCCTCCCCCTCCCACTAAATCTTATCTCTATTTCACTTCTCTCTTTTTCTCTCTCTCCGTCTCTCTCTTTCATTGCTCTCCCTCTCTTCATTTTCCTTTAATTGTTTCTCCCCATCTCTCCCTCCCACCCCTATGTCTATCTTACCCCTTTATTTCTGTCCCTTTCTATCTCTCCCTATACCTATCTCCCTACAACTCTCTCTTCCTCCCCTCCTCTCTACCCCCATCACCCCCCTCCCTCTCCCTCCCTCTCACTATGTATCAGCTTAGGAGTAATGATTAACGAGTTTCAGAATCCCATCAATCTTAACCCAAGTTTCCGATGTTTTGGGACCGTTCTAAAGTATCCAAATGCTGTTGTGGTCTACTCGTGATAGAGAGCACCCATCCTACCCCCCTCCAGTACTCCTCTGATCATCCTACACCCCTCCCAGCCCATCCTCAACACCCCAGTACTACTTTGCTCATCTTACACCCTTCCCAGCCCATCCTCATGACCCTTCAGAACTCCTCTGATCATCCTACACCCCTCTCAGCCCATCTTCAACACCCCAGTACTCCTCTGATCATCCTACACTCTTCCCAGCCCATCTTCAACACCCCAGTACTCCTCTCCCCTTCCTTCCTCATTCACGTAACACGTGAATGAATATCACAATAAATAACAGATGGGAGAAAAATAGGTTAAATTGCGACATAATTGAATATAACTCTATTACACAAGTTTAAATATGAATAGTGAGAAAACCGAGAAAAGTAGGTTATTTTAATGAGAAATAAATAGGTAGAGCCCAGGAGCTTAAACTCGACCCGGCATGCACAAGACCATACAGACACATAGAAGACACCAGACACTCATTAAAATGGTTAAGGAAGACAGGGATAGTGCAAGGGCAAGGAGCCAGCAATAGGAGAGACAGTATAAATAACAGGAGACAGAAAACAGGAGAGAAAGTAAAACAGGAGGGAGAAGGGAGCAATAGAAAAAGACGAAAGGGGAGGAAAACAGGAGAGAGATAGGAGGAAAACAAAATATAAAACAGGAGAGAGAGAGAGAAAGAAAGAGAGAGATAGAGAGAGAGAGAGAGAGAAAGCACAGTCTAAGAGGAAGCGAGGAGGAGGACAGGAGGTAGAAGGAGGGTGAGAGAAGGTAGAGAGAGAGAGAGAAAGAAAGAGAGAGATAGAGAGAGAGACAGAAAGCACAGCCTAAGAGGAAGCAGGTAGGAGGACAGGAGGAGAACAGGAGGAGGAAGGAGGGTGAGAGAAGGTAGAGAGAGAGAGAGAGAGAGAGAGAGAGCGTCGCTCACCAGCTCATTAAAAACTTTGCACCGAGCTGGAAATTTGGGCATTTTTAACAGCGACTCATAAAAGCACTTCCTGTCACAATAATGAAACAACGCGGCCACCAAGGGGGGAAACTTGCCTAAACCCGCGGAATGATTTGCTCGAAAAGTTGAAGTAGCTGAATCCAGGCTTCCCACTCCTGCACGCTTCCACGGTATAGCCCCCCCCCTCTTCCCCTTTCCTTTTTACTGAGGTTTCTCTTCTCCCTTCTACCTCTTCTTTTCACTACACTCCTCTTCCTTACACTCCTTCTCTCCTCTCTCTTTTCCATAGTTCCTTCTCACCTGATAGGCTATTATTTCCCTCCATTCTGTTTCCTTATTTGCTTTTCCTCTCTCGTTTCTTCGTACTCGTTCTTCTTAATTATTCACTTCGTTGCTGTCTCTCTATCCCGTCTGATTTATTGTTCTCTTATCATTCCATTTCTCTTACTTTGTCTTTCCCCCTTTATCTGTACTGTTCCCGCTAAGATTATCGCCATTCTCTTTGCTCTTGAACAACAATTCATTTTTCCTTTTCATCTATATTAGGCAGCACTTCCATTTACCACTTTTCCCTTGGCATATAACCCTCTCTCCTCGTTACCTCTCCCTCCTTTTCTCTCAATTCTCTTCCCCTTACCTTTTCCTCTTTTCCTCTCATTCCTCCTTTCAATCACTTGGGCTCAAGCTCTCTTTCCCGTCTACAAGTTATTGTTCATTCTACGCTTTCAGTGCCCCTTTTATAACTTTTTTCACCTATTATAATTTTCTTTGTGATACCCCCCACTACCCATGCCTTTTCTTCACCTTGTCTATCCGCCTATCACACTTTATCTGCACCCTATCTCACCTTACCTGCTCCTTTATACCTTCATGCTCCTTCTTTGCTCACTCTGCATGCCCATACATCTTTCCCTATCTCTCCTTCACCTTTTCCGCCTTCTCACACCTGTTTTTGACCTTCTAAAATATTTTCCTCTTCCATTCTTACCTTTCCTGCTCACAGTCTTATTTTCCCTGTGTCTCTTTCATGTTTCTTGGTATTTAACCCATTGCTTCCCCTGCATCTCCCATACCCCTTCTTCTAATTACCTTCTAAAATCTAATTCCTTTCCTACTCCTTCAAAACTCGGCCTCTCCTTCAACTATTCTGACTCCACCCAATTCCTTGCCTCTCCCTCATATTCCCTATCTCCCCAACAATTTCCCTTATCCTGCCTCAACTTTCCTGTTGTTCCCTTAAGTTTCCTTTGTATCATCAAAGACTTCCCCACCCCTCCTTTTACCCTCACTCTAACAACGTTCAACCTATGTTTTTGCTCCTTAAAAGAATTCCCTTTAATTGTGTATAAAGTACTCACGTTCCTATGTAAGACAACAGTGATACGTTCCATAACGTTCCTTGCAACCCAAGCACGTTTTACTCCATTCTCTAACAACAGTCACGTTCCTATAGTTCACCACATCGTAATAATTGTTCATCTGTCTCCCATGTATATCCAGGTACCTCCCACTACAGACATATATATTGCGTTCTCTTATATGCCCTACTCCCAGGCTGCGTTTCTAATAGTTTACAATATTTCAGTATATATGTAGATTAGTCCCTCGAACCATAGACACGTAAATGACCCTCGTTACACCTCTCACACTCGATCCTTCATCTCCCACACTAGTGCCGGCATCTCTCACTCTCCTACACACACACACACACACACACATACACACACACACACACACACACATACACACACACACACACATACACACACACGCATACCATGCAAGCTGATGGAGAAGATTGTGCGAAAAAAACTAGTGGAGCATCTGGAGCGAAGGAACTTTGTAACACAGCATCAACATGGGTTCAGGGATGGCAGGTCCTGCCTCACAGGGTTACTTGAATTCTACGACCAGGCAACAAAAATAAGGCAAGAAAGAGAAGGGTGGGCAGACTGCATATTTTTGGATTGTCAGAAAGCCTTTGATACAGTTCCACACAAGAGGCTAGTGCGAAAGTTGGAGATGCAGGCTGGAGTGAGAGGGAAGGTACTCCGGTGGATAGAGGAATACCTAAGCAACAGGAGACAACGAGTCTGTGTGAGGGGTGAGGCCTCAGATTGGCGAGACGTCACAAGTGGAGTCCCGCAGGGGTCAGTCCTTGGACCTATACTGTTTCTGGTATATGTAAATGATCTCCCAGAGGGTATAGATTCGTTCCTCTCAATGTTTGCCGACGATGCAAAAATTATGAGGAGGATTGAAACAGAGGATGATAGTAGGAGGCTACAAGATGACCTGGATAGACTGAGTGAATGGTCCAACAAATGGCTGTTGAAGTTCAACCCGAGTAAATGCAAAGTAATGAAACTAGGCAGTGGAAACAGGAGGCCAGGCACAGGATACAGAATAGGAGATGAAGTACTTAATGAAACAGACAGAGAGAAAGATCTAGGAGTTGATATCACACCAAACCTGTCTCCTGAAGCCCACATAAAGAGAATAACGTCTGCGGCATATGCGAGGCTGGCTAACATCAGAACGGCGTTCAGGAACCTGTGTAAGGAATCATTCAGAATCTTGTACACCACATATGTAAGACCAATCCTGGAGTATGCGGCCCCAGCATGGAGCCCGTACCTTGTCAAGCACAAGACGAAGCTGGAAAAAGTCCAAAGGTATGCTACTAGACTAGTCCCAGAACTAAGAGGCATGAGTTATGAGGAAAGGCTGCGGGAAATGCACCTCACGACACTGGAAGACAGAAGAGTAAGGGGGGACATGATCACAACCTACAAAATCCTCAGGGGAATCGACCGGGTAAACAAGGATGAACTATTCAACACTGGTGGGACGCGAACAAGGGGACACAGGTGGAAGCTGAGTACCCAAATGAGCCACAGAGACGTTAGAAAGAACTTTTTCAGTGTCAGAGTAGTTAGTAAATGGAATGCATTAGGAAGTGATGTGGTGGAGGCTGACTCCATACACAGTTTCAAATGTAGATATGATAGAGCCCAATAGGCTCAGGAATCTGTACACCAGTTGATTGACGGTTGAGAGGCGGGACCAAAGAGCCAGAGCTCAACCCCCGCAAGCACAATTAGGTGAGTACAATTAGGTGAGTACACACACACACATACACACACACACACACACACACATACACACACACACACACACACACACACACACACACACACACACACACACACACATACACACACACACACACACACACACACACACACACACACACATACACACACACACACACACACACACACACACACACACACACACACACACAGGGACCAAAGAGCCAGAGCTCAACCCCCGCAAACACAACTAGGTGAGTACACACACACACACATACACACACACACACATACACACACACACACACACACACACACACACACACACACACACACACACACACATACACACACACACACACACACTCACTAGTTCCTCCCCCCTTCATTTGTTCTGCACCACACACTAGTTCCTTCATCTCCCATGTTACAGCTCTCATCAATTGCTTTTTCATCTCTCATTGCCAGACGTCCTTCATACTCTTATATTTATATTTCACGCTCTCTTGCTAGTTCCCTCTCTCTCTATTGCCTCCTTGCTCACTCTTTCTCTCTCTCTCCTTCTGAATATCATCACTGCATCACCCTCACTGACTACTCCAACACTACATCTACATCTACTACTACAACATCTACCTCTACGCACTCAACACACTGTTATCTACATTGATAACAACACTGGCCGCAATATATATACTACTTCTACCACCACTTTACTCTACCACTTCTACTCTTGCTTCAGTAATTATCACTACAACAACATTATTACCACTACTATTCTCACCTTTTTATTATACTAGTTTTTTTTTAGTAGTAATGTTACTACAACTACTGATAATGCTTCTGCTAGTATCGCTTGTATTGCTTCCACAGCTTCAATTACTCGTAATACTACTTCTATTATAACTGATATATATTAGTGTTTGCTGGTATGGGTTGATGAAGCAGGGTAATATATATATCATCCTGCTTCAGACCCATGGCTCCCTCAGCTCTCTCCCTTTTCCTTCTCTCCCTCCTTCCTTTCCCTTTTATCCTCCAATTACTTGTCAGTCCTCCCTTCTTCATCCCTTTTTCTTTGTTTCTTATTCCTCCCTTTCTCTCACACTCATCTTCCCTTACATTCCCCCTACCCCCATTTAATCACCTCTCTCTTCTCCCCCATTCCCCACTACGGTACTAGGAAGTGCACCCCATCACACAGGAGCATCTTCACCACCCTCACGTGCCATGATTACCTTCCTGTCCAATAGGTGGTGGTGGTGTCCTTTTCAGCCAGTGGAGGAGCCCTAGCCAGCTCCAAACCAATTTCCTCGCCTTATCCGTCACATTAGCCGGGCCAAAATACGCCGATATGTCCCGTCCAGCGCCGGAGAAACTCGACCAACCTCCTCCCTTCCAAACTGCAATGTAGTGCCCCTCGTCCACTCGATTATTTCATGGAAACGGTTCTCGCGGTCATTAAACCGGACCATTGAAAGGCGCACCTGCGTCTACGGATCCAAAAAATGGATAAATAGCTCCTGAATAGCGATGGTCAGTCAGGGAGAGAGAGGCCAGTTTCCCCACTTCGTACGCCGCGTCGGAGAAAATTCCCTAAGTTCTTAGCTGGGCCGCCATTCTGAGGGCGACGGTGGCCAGGGTGGCCGACCCCGCCTGAAAGAGCTCGACTTTATCCCTCAAAATTGGCTTGGAAACCACATGCCGGACGAGTTGCAAGAGAGAGAGTGAGAGAGTGAGAGAGAGAGAGAGAAAGAGAGAGAGAGAGAGAGAGAGAGAGAGAGAGAGAGAGAGAGAGAGAGAGAGAGAGAGAGAGAGAGAGAGAGAGAGAGAGAACATAGAGAGAGCAAAAACAATTGTAGTAGCTAGTATTAGAGGGAGATTAGACCTCCAAAATGTGTCTAGCGTAAATAAGTAGACTGGATAAAGAAGAGAATGTATATTATCTATAAGAATGTTTGTCGAAGACACGATGATTTGTGATTGTATGAAAAGTGACAAAGAAGGGCTGGGGTCGAACCCTATGCTCCTCTTTAAGAGGGATCGGATCCTATTCCGAATCCCAGTCTTTGAAGTCTGAAATGTGGGCTGGATTATCCATAGAGTATTATGCAGCATTTGTTCAAGATTTTTTTTGACACACTGTACTCCACTTCATATAGTCTAGGGTAGCTGCACTAATGCAGATGTACCTCATAACTTAATAAAAAAAAAAAAAAAAGATGTTATTGAGATTGTTGGTTGAACATTTATTCAGTGTAACTCGAGCATGTTTTTGTTCACTGTTCAGAGAGCGCAATATCTAAGAGTAACTTGAATTCAATGTTGAATTAACATTAAAACAGTTGATAAAGTTTGTGTGTGCGTGTGTGTGTGTGGGTGAGGGGGAGATCTGTTGGTTCTTTATGGGGGAACGATGGGGATGGTATATTAAGTTGAAAATGGGGAGGGTGTGTGAGGATGGGGGGTGTCGGAGACCTGAAGGGGTGTGTGGAGAGGCCTGGGCTCTGAATCAACCCAGTTATCCTATGTAGTACACACACTCATACACATCTCTGTATGTGCGTAAGGGTGTGTGTTGAAAACACACCAGGTACCCTCTCTCTCTCAATGGGGGGCTACCCTGTCTATACCAAAGTTAATCCAAAACAGATGCACCATTTAAGTGTTGGGAACTCCAAAATATAAATCTTACATCACAACATGTATTGTAGATGTTAATATCTAAAGGATACAATTATAGATTCGTCACCAAACATTTCATCACGTCTGAGATAATGAATGTCTTCATGGGGTACCGACCTCCATTAGAGGGGGGCAATGAGGCCATCCCTGATGCCCACTGCTTTAAATATATATTAGTTGGCTACATTTTTAGGATACATTTTTTTACGTTTTTACAGTAATAAAATTGTAAGCCACTATGCTTTAATTTTTTTTTCTAAAATATGACAGCTTTCTAGACCTTTTTTATTCTCAAAGAACATAAGTCTTCCATTATAAAAATGGTAAATATTACCACAAATATTTAATCACGACTGAAAGGTTTTCTTCTGCTAATTCTCTCTTGGGGTAACGTTCCGTGGGTTAGTATCGTGCTAGTAATTTACCCATGGGTTACTACCATGTTAGTATCTACAATGTAGTATGGGTTATTACCATGCTAATGTGTGCAATGTACCATGGGATGGTATGTTGCTAGTGTAGACATTGTACCATGGGATGGTATGTTGTTTGTATATACAATGTACCATGGGATACTATAATACCAGTATCTACTTTGTGTATAATGACCCATGTTAGTACTGGTGTCCCACCAGAATCAATACCGGATATATATGATTCCAAATCCAAGTGATCGACTTACTAATGGAGTTAGATTCCATCCTTGCAACGTTCCTTGATATTGCCAAAATTATGAGATGGATAGATACGAGAAAGGAGAGAAAGAGCCTGCAAGTTGACCTGGACAAAATGCATTTTTTTTCTATTTACTTAGGTACATTGTCATTTATATTGTTGATTATTGTAGACTATGTGAAGAATACCATAGTTTGTATAGCTAGCTATGTGCTACTAAAGTACTCCCATCTCGCTGGATTTGGTCAGTCAGTATGGACTTTAGTGATTAGTAGCCTGCACTGACCAACTTTGAATTTATCGTGACGATATTTTCAAGAATACGACAGTGATTAAAGAATAATACTAAAGGAAGAATAATGGTCCAGCAAGTGAAAGAAGTCTGTGGATAGCATATTCCTAGTACGTTGCAAAAGTCATCCGCTTAATTGGACAGCGTGGAGGCAGCGATAAAATTTGTAGGTACAAATATATTGCAATGGTAGGATATGAGCTCATTTAGAAATTCATTTACAAACAGCCAATTAGAGTGGTATTCTGTAATGATAATTGAGATTAGCATGTGAGTGAATTTAATAGAACTCCACAATAGGTTGGATATTGTTGCACCATATATATATATATATATATATATATATATATATATATATATATATATATATATATATATATATATATATATATATATATATATATATATATATATTATTGACCTCCCTATAGTTGTTGTTTTATTTTGCTCGCATGTTAAAGGCTGACGCTATTGTCAAGAAACACTTTGGATTCTCAGCTTTATCCTTAAAATGGAAAGTGAGTGTCTGCCCGAGGTTAGAGGCCAGATAAGTAGAGCCTCATTCCGCATAAAAGGACCATTGTTTATTCTATTGGGAATGTCAAGGAGGGATCGGGATCAATCCCCGAGCCCCCACTGAAGGGGAATCGGCTCCTATGCCCCCCCCCCCATTGATGAAGTCAGTGCATGGGAATACATAGACAATAGTATTGATTTAAATATTGTTTTCAGATATCGACATGTAAAACATATGTTCAGAGGACAGACTTTCCTTCTGGGTGCAGAATTCTGGTTACCCTGAAGGAGGTAGTGTGTCAGGCAATCGCTACAGTGATAGGTAAGATAGGGAAGGTTTCTTGAGGAGGAGGGGATATAGGGAGGTCTAAATGGGTAGAGGTAAGGATGGTGCTTGAGAGGTGGCGATGGGGAGGCAGTGTTGAGACCTGCAGGGCAACAGGTCGACCCGAGCAACGCCGGGTATCCCATCTAGTGAGTCTATAAGACCAAAAGGGAGCCTGTATATATCCAAGAACCAGGAATCCCTACACATTTACATAGGTCCATTTACGAAACCAGTTCATCTTCGATCATGGAGGATTAGTCTATATTAAACAGTTTGCGAGCTGGGAAACACTGCGTCCTTGAGCCACAGTTGTTATTGTTAGGACGATAATAAAGCAAATACTCAAGAACATAAAAAGAAGCTATAAAGTATATTGATAAATTTCGACAATGCTGTATTTGATAAACCCCTTCGTCCAGCCGATACCAACAAGAAAACAACCTTATCGAACATTTTGTGCAGCTGTTGATTCGGCTTGCATATGTTGAATCGACCAACACCTGTGACTGCAGAACCATGGAGATGGCAGGTGTGTGTGTGTGACTGACAAATCGTGATTGACAGATATAAAGTAGATTGGTGAGGGTATGTGAAGATATGATTTCTCAGGTGTTTTCCTCGTCTCGGGCGATCACCCAGCGCTTGGAGTGGTAATCTAAGTTTGTGATTTAAGTGAGGTGTGGAGCAACCTGCCTCAACCCATCAATACGTATGTAACAATGTGTGTGTGTTAGTGACAACTTTTATGCAATAGTTGGCATTGTTGGAGGTAAATATGTACCTAGATTAGAGGCCACTCAGATGGTGTAGTGGATTGAAAAGCATGAGGTATACATAGCTCACCACTTCCCCTAACACCAGCATGTCTGAGCAAGTAACACCACTTCCCCCCCAAGTGTCTGAGCAAGTAACACCACTCCCCCCTAGTGTCTGAGCAAGTAACACCACTCCCCCCCAGTGTCTGAGCAAGTAACACCAGCGACCCTAACACCAGCATGTCTGGGCAACATCTCCGGTGGCCAGGAATCCCAAGAGCCAGTCTAATTGCGATGGACAACCGCTATCACCCCCCAGTGTTCCCTCCCCCTCCCTCTCTCTCCCTCTCTCTCTCCCTCCCTACACATCAGACAATCAACACACCCGCATCCTCTATACACCACTCCTAACACCACCATCACTTCATTCAAGCCTTCCAATACCAATTACTCTCATGACCGGTATCTTCAGCTCCAACAAAACTCCGAGGAGGTCAGTTGTGGTTGTGAAAAGAGCCGAAGTCAGGTAGCTAGTGGTTGTAGGCATTTTGGTTGTAGTGGTGGTGGTGGCCGGGTTGTGGTGGGGGGCTGACCGGGCCCTAGGAAGGAGAGACGTTAATTGGGTGGCCCCCCGCGGTGATGAGAGGCAAGTCGAGTGTGAAATCCTCATCAAGCTGCCGTTGGGTTATGCAGGGTATGGGTGGGCTTTGGCTGTCTCACGGAAGCTGTTGTTGTTGTTACCCCTGGCGACGGTTGGGCAGGGTTGGTGACAGGGAGGTGTGACAGGGTGTGGCATGAGGGCAAGGGGGTAGGCCAGGGTGTGGCATGAAGGGTAGGGCATGTCGAGGTAAGGTAAGAGAGGGTGTGACCTGGAGAATATGTTTGTCGTACTAAAGAGCAGGGGTAATGGTATGAAAAGTGGGCATGTTAAGGTAAGTTTTGGAGGCTAAGAGATGGACGTTCCTTACACAGAGTTCTCCCAAAGTGGACAGAGTGATGCGTTTGGAGAAATGTCTTGGAAGAATTACTGGAGGTTAGCATGGCTGTGAAAGGGGTGTACAAGAGGCTACAAGAGGGAGTGATCGATGCTTAGAGACTGTTAGCAGTGGATGGAAGGCTTGGAAGGTCTGCATGGGGCAGCATAGGGCATGATGCTGGAGGTACACAAGGGCTTGCATAGAAGGAGATGCTGAGGTGAGTCAGGATACAGCATTGCGGGCTGATAGAATACAGCATGGACGACTAAAAGGATACAGCAAGGATGGCTGTACGAATACAGATTTGGGAGCTGCTAGAAGAGACTATAAAGAATTCATATATTAAACATAAAGGAATGTAGAGTGTAATTTGCTACTAGTTGGCTGTTGATATATATATATATATATATATATATATATATATATATATATATATATATATATATATATATATGACCATATATATTTCCTGTCACCATTAAGACAAAAAATCTATAAGAGGTTCCCACTAATTCGGTCTGGAAGGACAATATGAAAACTTAACTTGATCCAACTCCTTTCTCAATTAAAACTTTACCAACACACTCTTTTATCAAGACTTCATTTCCAACCCTTCCGGCCTATATAACTGATCCACCACGCTTTTATGCCGTAACACATTTTAATGGGATAATTGTTCCATAATGCCGCCATCTCATACCACAAAAGTCCATAGTATCTTGAAATTAATTGGATTAATTTATAGAGGAATTCAGCACTAGTGAACTGGGCTAGTGGTGAACACTAGTGAATAATAAGTGTGTTGAGTATTGGCTGGATTTTATCATGGGGTTGAATGGTCATAGTATTGTGGAATAGGGAAGAGGAGTATGATGTTAATAGGCGTGAGAATGGTGCTATAGATAGAGAAGAAGAGCTTACCCAGATGAGAGAGCGGAACCGCTAGCAAAGTAGATGAGAAACTTACTAGATATAAGAGAGGTAGTATAGATAAGAGCATGATAGAGCATTATCACATGTCTCTGTATGACTGACCATCATGTATGATGAGGGATTTTAGCATCACGTAGCTAGTTTTGTGACACACTGAACTCCCCTTCATATAGTCTAAGGGCAGCTGCACAAATGCACATGTACCCAACTGTATTAATAAAAAAAAATCCTACTTAAAGAGGGACATGGAGGTTTTCTCTTTAAGTAGAGAACCCCCATGCCCCCCCCCATTAAGTAGACACCCTCCTCCGTATGAAACTCCTCTAACACTTACAAATCACCATGAAAAGTTGTGTGAGACTAACCGTAGACGTCTGGCATGCATCCTAAGATATTCGAACATCCTAAGACATTCGGAATTTTCTATAGATATACTTAATATATTTGAAAGTTTTCAGGGTGTGGAGTCAGTCAGTCCGGGAGAAAAGCAATCAGTTTCCCTCGCAAGCGAGCAGTGATCCAAACATGATTACACACACAGCCATAAATTGGGAGATGCGATGAAGGGGGTGTGTCAGCCTTTATCTAGTGCAACTTTCCCACACCCCCCTAGGGGACGTCCCTACCTCTCACCGGGGCTCCTATACATCGTCTTCCTCTCCTCTCATTCGTCTTCTTCATCGAATGAGGAGAGAAAGAGGAAGAGGAGAAGAGGCAGGTTTTAAGGACATATGACGCATGACCGATGTCCCAGCTTCACAATAGCGAAGCCTCGTTTGCGAATACGACGGACTGAGCAAAAATAATGGAACAATTTACTAAATGAAGTGATTTAATTATAGATAAGAGAAGCGGATCGTATGTACTGCAACGAGCATTATTGCAACACCATAATAATTCAATCCCGGTAGCGCAGAAGATCGTTCACCCTCGACCACTGTCGCTCGACCCTCCTGCAGGAGCGAAAATTTTGGATAAACCGCGAAAACCAGCGGACGGTCGGGAAGCGTCGATGTTATCTCTACTCCTGTAATTTCAGAGGCATCAAGTGTAAGCCAGAACACAGAGTGGAGAGCAGTCACTCTCCTGATCCTAACTTAATGTAGCCCACGGAGAGGGAGAGAGGCAGAGGGAGAGAGAGGGAGAGTGGGAGAGAGGCACAGAGGGACAGGGGGAGAGAGAGAGAGAGAGAGAGAGAGAGAGAGAGAGAGAGAGAGAGAGAGAGAGAGAGAGAGAGAGAGAGGGAGAGAAAGAGAGAGAGAGGTTGAGGCAGATAGGGACAGGAAGAGAGAGACAGAGAGGGAAAGGGAGAGAGGGTGAGAGAAATAGAGAGAGGGAGAGAGAAAAAAAACGAGAGAGGAAGAGAGGGACAAGGAAAGAGATAAAAAGAGTGAGGGAGAGATAGAGAGGGCGAGAGGGACAAGGAGAGAGAGGGGGAGGGATAAAGAGAGAGAGAGAGAGAGAGAGAGAGAGAGAGAGAGAGAGAGATAGGAGGTAGGCCGGATAGGATAACAAAGGGGAACAAGGAGAGAACAAGGGTGGAGGAAAAACGACAGGGGGGAGTAAGGAAGAATGGGGGAAGATGGAAGAAGGGATTGAAGGAGCAGGAGAAAGAAGGGAAAGGAAAGATGCAGAAAGAAAAACAAACGTGGAAGAAGGGAGGGAATACAAGGAGAAATGAGGGAAGGTGGAAGAAAGAAAATTAGGAAGAAGAGATGAAGGAAGGAGAAAGAAAGGAGGGAAAGAGGAACAAGAGAAACAAGGACGAACAAACCAGGGAAGAAGGAAGAATTGAGATAAAGTGGACATAATGTCAGAAATCACATGAAAAATTAAAAATTAAATAAAGAACGAAAAGAAGAGATAGGCAAGAAAGGTTGAGAGAGAGAAAGAGAGAGAGAGAGAGAGAGAGAGAGAGAGAGAGAGAGAGAGAGAGAGAGAACGGGACTGGAGAAGGGAGGAGGGAGGGGTGTTAGATAGAAGAAGCGCGATCAAGAGTGAAATAAAAAAAAATGGCAAAGTGAGGAACGCCAATAAAGATGTATTAAAGATAAAAAAGGATGCTGCACTTCGAAAGAAAACGAGGAAGATGCTGAACGCTACAGAGGAGAAAGAGACTGGACGGCAGAGAAAAATGATGGAGAAAACAGTGGAAAAGGTTTTTAAGGTAGTAAGATGAAAATAGAGAGATCGAAGACAACAGAGACTGTGGAGCGAGAATCAGAGGAGAAAAGACGAAGCAAAATACGACAAATGGGAATAGAAAAGGGAAGATGAAATACTGAATAAACGACTGACGTAGAGTTGAGAGCGAAACAGCAGAAGCTGATGAGAGAGAGAGAGAGAGAAGGAAAGACCCAGATAAAGAGACAAAAAGGGAGAAGAACTAAACAAGAAATGCATAGAAAACTTGGTGTGTGTGAGAGAGAAGTTAGCCATAAAGAAGCATGTGAGAAAAATGCTGCTCTTCCTAATTACGTAATGCCCCGCTGCTGTGTCCCCTGAGCAGAGGACACGCGCTAAATTATAGATGGCAGAGCAAACACCAGGCATAGCAGAGAGGAAGAGGAGGACGAGGAGTAGGAGGAGGAGGAAGAAGAGTAGTGAATGTCCCACCAGTGGTGAAGGAACGACAGTGAATATCCAACTAGAACAGGAGAGGAATCCTACTACATCAGGAGAAAAGCAGTGAATATCCACAAGAGTAGGAGAAAAATCACTGAATATCTCAACTAGAGCAGGTTAAAATGCAATAAATATCCCCATTAGAGCATGAGAAAAATCAATGAATATCACAACTAGAGCAGGAGACTGGTGAATGTCCGTCTAACCAAAGCAACACTGGACGATAAAAGAGGGTGAGGTAGACAGGAAGAGGATGAGAAGAAGAGATAGAAGGAGGTGAGGGAGAAAGGACAAGGTAGACACCACTCACTCTGATCCTTACCTAATGCAGTCCAGTGGTGGGGAGAGAGAGAGAGAGAGAGAGAGAGAGAGAGAGAGAGAGAGAGAGAGAGAGAGAGAGAGAGAGAGAGAGAGAGAGAGAGAGAGAGAGAGAAGGAAAGGATAAGAGAAGGGAATAGAGGGATAAAGGGTTAAAACGATAGGTAGGAAGCTGAGAAATAGGGAAGAGAAGAAGTAGAAGAAGATGGGGGTGGGGTGGGGGAAGGAGAGACAATTTATTGGAAGGGTGCAGTTGGCACCTCTTGATTAGGATCATAAGGATTAGGATAACTGATCTTACCATAGTGATTATGTCTTTTTGTTGTTTTGTGACACTGGTCCTTTTGCATAGGTCCTGTGACAAGGGTCCTGTTACACCAGCTGTGATGTAATATTACACTGCTCCTATGATTTGGGTCCTGTGACATGGGTCTTTTGACAGAGATTATATGATAGGGGTAATATAACACGGGTCCTATGACATGGGCTCTATGATACAAATCCTATGATATGGGTCCTATAACTTGTAATATAACACGAGTTCTGTGACTTGGTTTCAATTACAGCAGCCCAGTGACATGGGCCATATGACAATTGTGTAATATAATCATCTAATATGGACCCTGTGACATTGATTCTATGACATGGTATCTGTGACATGTATTCCCAGTCATAGGTTAAATGATATTGGTCGTATGACGGGCCTTTTGACCACAGATACTTTGACATTTGTCACGTGACACGGGTGTACAATGACAAAGGTGTACACAAAAATCAGGAAAATAAGAACATATACCGGAGAGATTGTATTTTAGATTGTATAGCTTGGTAAAAAATTACATGGAAGGAAATCTCCAACAGCAAGCGAAGAAGGTATTACTAATTATATAACAAGTTGTTGTAATAATATTGCGTTCATAGGAGGACATAATGCACACATATATTCATTTAATACAACCTGAGTTGTAATTGTAATGAGGATCTTTCTGAGACTTTCGCCTGTTGTATTGTGTAACCAATTTGTAATTAATAATATAAATATTTTTAAATTCAAATTGGTTACATAGTTTAATAGCTGAAAGTCTCAGAAATATATTCCTGGGTAGTAATTAAGTGATATTTTTTGATTGCTTATAATTAAGCCTCCAAAGTATAGGAAATGAAGTCTGTTCCCCCGTCCCTCAAGCTCTGTTATGGCAGTTAAGACAACGGAAGATAAACAACTTGAAGGTATCTAAAGGCTGCTTTCAAGTACCCTCAAGGCGTCTACCCTTTCGAAGCCGCCTAAGGCATAGGTCAGAGCAAAGTTTATGGCGAATAATATAAATTTTCTATACTTTGGAGGCATTATTAATCAGACAATAACACAGAGGACCATGGAACAAAAGCTTTGTTTTTGTTATTATTTCATTAAAGGAAGACTTAATGTATCGTTAATAATTAAGAAATTTCCATCATTTTGAGCATTTTTTGAAGCCAATAAGAATTGCCCAATTCTATAGGGTTTTTAGCATCTCTGGATAACAGTTTATATCATGTTCACTCATGAAAGAGTCTTTCTCCGTTGAATTCCATTTAGAAATTTCCATACTTACTCTTTATGGTAAGCGGATCTTTATTCTCTCTCTTCTCTTTGTATAGAGTATATTTTAACTAAATGCTTCATGGTCCTATACTTAGTGGTTGCTGGGTCAAAGTAGAGTTTTGAAGTCTATACTCGTTCAATGCTTGCGATCTCTTAGATCAAGATGAGGTCTAACGTAGCTGGTTGGGCACTTCTCCATGACCGCATTTCTGCTTTGACGTATGTTAGAATGCTTACTTCTGAGTCTTCTACTGACTTATGTCTTCTATTGCCCTACACTGTATCAGGTCCAGTATAGGGCTTGATGGCTTCCCAGTCCATCTACACATGATTGAAATCTCTCATTACGTGAGCTAATTGCCGCCTCTCTTAGTGTAATATTTATTATGGCTATATTTTGTACTTTAATTTTGCTGACTGAGTCTTTTCGTGTTCAATAATGGGCTGTTTCTGCCATTTTTTTGTCTCTGTTTCCTATGGTTCTTATAGTGGTATCTATGAATCTTTTTGTGTGCATAACGTGCAGTTCGTTTTGACTGTCGACGCCAAGTATCCCTGTTCTTATCATCTTAATTGCTTATGTGTTCTGATCTTCTCTGCTTCTGAACATTACAGTCTTTAATGTAATCTGGTCTATACCTTCTCAGTTAATGCACTTGATGTAAATACAATCAAGTGAACATGACAGCGCTTGACTTTCTTCTTAGTTACTTATCTGAGCTTCATGTTGCACACTTTGGTACTCTAGAGAAGAAAATAGAAAATAAGGACGATAAAGAAAGGCAGAATAAACCACGTGTAGGAGGAGACAAATGATGATGAGAAGAAATAGAGGGAAAGGTGGAGGAGAAAGATAAGAGAAAAGGTAGGACAAAAGATTTCTCTCGTCTGAATTTTCATTCCTCATGAGTTTATCATCTTGTCCCTTATAGAACTGAAAACATGGATTATAATACATACCAAGACGATTACCTTAATAGTTAAGACATAAAAACTTGCTTAGACAGGAAGAGTTAAAGGGGGAGATGGAGGGGAAGATGGAAAAAAGGTTTTACCGTGGAGAGCAGACGCAGTGAATCATCAAGATGAGGGAGCGTTCACCAACGAACTAAATTTAGGATAACTACCTCTGTACTTTAAAATCCAGTGACCCCTTTCACTTGGCCCTACCAGACCTGACCTTTTTAGAGCTTACTAGCCTATCATTATATCTTTATACCATCCGTATAATGGTATATAGGTATATACGTTATACCTTTATACGATTATATGTTTAACCATCCGTAACATTGCCTTTATTCTGTGTCGAAGTGTTGGACAGAGGAGCTATTCATGGGGCCGAGGCCCTCAACTTTTCCAGCAAAGAGGAAACCCAAAATAGACCTTGTAATGGCCTTAAAAAGGCATGGAATAATATTGATATCAACGAATGCTTCCCATCAACTGTTGAATGGTAGGCGTAATCCCAAATGACTATCGATAGCAATATTTTGTCTCGGTCTGGTTGGTTTCTTTAGTAGACATGAACCTATTTCCGCGGCAGGATAATACACCAGGATAATATACCAGTATAATATACATCCTCAACACTGTCCAGTTTTTCAGAAGTTTCTGAAGATTTCACGGTGAAGATTTTTTGCAATTGAACAAATTCAGTGATCTGATTCATCACGTGGGTAAAACAAAGTCATTGAATCCGCCGGGAATTAGTAAAGCTACCATACATGTTGGATATTCTAATTCTCTCGGATAAATTATTTATATTATATTGAATGAAAATCATTCTTCTGCCTAATTTGCAGCACAATACGCAAATTATCGTAAATATCGATTGAGAACTCGTACATAAAGTAATCCATGGCCAAAATATTGTGACCATGAGGCCTTTACAGCAAGTACAAAAATATATTTGGTTTGATGGAGCTTCGTATCACGCCAGCCAAAATTAGCTTTTAGACCACAAACTAGTTAACATGACTTTCACCACAGTGCCTTGTCTCTTGAGTCTGAGTTTATCACTGACATAAGTGAGTGTTTTACTACACGGAGAGTAATCCCACTAATGTGATGCATCAGTGAGAAAATCCGCAGGAACCGTGATGAGAAGGATTTTCTTTCAGAAAGAAACACTTTTTTTCGTGAATGTTTCACCTTCAACTGTCACAATATATAACGAAATATTGCCCATTAATATAATAGGGCAATATTTGGCAGTATATATTATATTAGGCAATATATATAATGGCCACAAACTGGCTATTACGTTCCAAACTGACTTAACCCCCCAAAAAAATCGCTTCATTACTGCAATGTAATATTTTAAGGCAGGCAGAGACCAATGCATATATAATCATTTGTTTACGGTACTCATGTTAATCTTTGACATTTCCGAGAAGCGTAGCTAATTCTCGGACGAGGTGATTAATAGGTACCTGAAATTATAAATTTACTAATCAATTTGCTACTCAATGTATTCCAAGTTCCACTATTACTCAGTCAAGGAATGTTAAGATGCCAATTACACGTCTTTCGTTGATAAAAGACTCTTGGATCAACATTTTGACACGAATTTTAAGTTAAATTTTATGCACAATCTTTAATTCATAAAACGGTAAAGAAATGATAGATACAATTATGAATTCCTCGCTACGGAGATAGCGAGGAAAAAATAATATATATGAATATAATGTATGGTTGCATTAAAGTGACTCTAGGCAAGGAGAGTCCGTAGACTTAACAATTGCGGTTTTCTGCCACATATATATTATGATATCCTCATAATGAACCCAGAGTCTGCCAGTGCAGACTGCCCATCACATGCCTCTGTATGACTAACCATCCTGTGTGATGGGGATTTTTTAGCATCACTTAGTTAACTTTTTGACACACTGTACTCCACTTCATATAGTCTAGGGTAGCTGCACTAATGCAGATGTACCTCATGTATTAATAATAATAATAATAAAAAAAAGGTCAGTGCAGACTACTTATCATATTTTCATTTATTTATTTATTTTTATTTTTATTTTTTTTTGTAGGGATATTCCTGAGCGGGCCATAAGCCTCTGGCTGGCCCACTAAGTGTTGCTTGTTTCTGTTTTACATGGGCGGAGTATGAGTATTTATGACTCGTATGGTCGCTTCGGTAAGATTTTGTCCTATGTGTTTAACAACTTCTGCTCTGTTGAATCTTAGTTGAAATTTTAATGGGTTTGTAACTCTGCACTGTGTTAGATAATGTTCCAGTGGTCTGTCGGTCATTAGTTATCATATGCCTCTGTATGACTAACCATCCTGTGTGATGGGGATTTTTTAGCATCACGTAGCTAGCTTCTTGACACTGTACTTCCCGTCATATAGTCTAAGGCAACTGCACAAATACTGATGTACCTAAATGTGTTTATGAAAAAAAACCGCTCTTGACACTACATAACCTTTAATATGGTCGAGAATAGCTACATAAAAGCAGATTACCTAAATATAAATAAATAAATAAATAAATGTTTATTTAGGTAAGGTACATACATACAAGAGATTTTTACAAAGATTGGTGGACTTATAGATAGAGCTAGTACATACAATGCCTAAAGCCACTATTACGCAAAGCGTTTCGGGATATGATAAAATATCCACCAGATTAGATCACGTTGCGGGTTATTATTACCTGTGGCAGGTGGCTATAGGTGACGAACCGCCCACTTCTCAGCACTCCAGGTGCAAAAACTCTGTTAGCTGGAATTGGGTTATGATCTCACACACTACATTATTGAATGTCTTGTGAGTTAGACTCTTTGAGACCTGTCAGGTACGAAGTATGGAACTTTTCAATTACTATAGCTACTCTCATGTTCCTGAGGATATCTTCATGATATATGCAATGCTTACCAATTCTGGCTACTGATCACATGTTCCGTATGACTAGACATCTTTAGAGATGGAAATTTTCAGCATCTCATAGCTAGCTCTTGAGACAAACTATGTAACCATTCAAAGAGTCAAGGATAGCTGCTTAAATTATCATGTATTTTAAGTATATTTATAAATAATGCTAAAAATATTCAATGAGAAGGAAGCATGAGACACGTGAAAATATTTTTTTGCAACACATCAATCATCTTGCTAGAGAAATCGCAATATAAAAATTAATTTGGCTAAAAGGTGTTTAATTTTCTGTTATAGACTCTCACCTTAATTTTCATTTATTTTGCATATTATTTTATTTTAAATAATTTTGATTAAAATATAGATTGCAACTAAAAGGCTAAACTATGATTTATATTTCACCCTCTAATCAGAAATTTCCTGTTCAAACTAAATTATCAATCATCAATATAAGTATGTGCTCAGGACAGGAAGTGTACAGGACATATTTTCTCAATCGTTTTATACTAATTTCTGTTCATCAGCTATTAAATAACACACGATGTAGCCACTTACTGCAGCACGTCCTCTGGTGTCGTGTTGTTGTTCCAAATGTTCGTTCAGGAACACTGGTAAATGTGTAACTTTTTAGCACTGGTAAATGTGTTATTCATTTATACAGTGTGCTTTAAAGCATTTTTGTTTTACAAGTGGAAGATACAAAGACATGTGCTGGTTTCACAGTGTTGGTGGTAGTGGTGAAACCCTTCATAATGCAATCACTTGTAGATGACATCAGCCTATTCTGAGAGGAGAGACAACCAAGGTTTAGCTGGTCCTTAAATACATCAAGTTAGCAAAGAGAGGCAACAAAAGGCACCTGTATATTTTTTCTTCAAGTTACCAAGCTCTAGCAAGCAGCACCAACATTCAAGAATTGAGTTTCTGGCAGCAAAGGCTGATAGAAAATAGCATCAATTTACATTTTCGTAACGTATCTTTCTACAAATTTAGCCAGCTTGCGTTCCGTGCATCTCTCAAGGAAGCTTATGGCTGTTAAATAAAACAAAATTGTCCAATTTCCAGTTCAACATTACGGTAATGTCTAAATAAAAATTTAAAAAACATCTAAAAAGTCATGATATATGTTTAGTTCTGGAACCAAGAAAATAATATACAAATTGCAGGATTTGTTGATGTAACGATGTGCATTGAGTTTGGTAACTAGCTCATCAAGACTGTATTAAATTGCTTAGCTAAGTCAATTGTGGGGGTTCAATCCCAGAGCCCATTATGTTCCGCCCTTTCCATTACTGCCCATAAGATGGGCATGGGGGGCATAACAAATGAACTAAACTGAGACCGGATGCCCCAGCTAAGTAAAGCCCTATTAAAATGGTGAATGTGACGCGGAAATCAGGTTTGATCCCTTTTCTTCTTGGTACTATTTATTCAGAGACTAAAAGTGTTAGTAAATTTCCTTCAGCTGTTCGCATCAGTAATGATAACTTGACCCTATCAAGTTATCAGTAAGGATAACTTGACCCTATCAAGTTATCAGTAATGATAACTTGACCCTATCAAGTTATCAGTAATGATAACCTGACCTATGAAGTTATCAGTAATGATAACTTGACCCTATGAAGTAATTACAATCAATGATTGACCCTATGAAGTAATTACAATCAATGATTGACCCTATGAAGTAATTACAATCAATGATTGACCCTATGAAGTAATTACAATCAATGATTGACCCAATTAATGATTACTTGACCCTTAAATATGACGTACAGTAGGCTGAGAAGAATTTCATCAGCATCGCCAGTTGAGAACGTTTTCAGGAATTTAAATATTGGATTAGTTGATAGAGGCCTCTTCCCCTTTGGCTTACACCTGACTGGCTTACATCTGACTATTATAGCCCGTGGCTTACATCTGACTGATCATGACCCCCTTGATCATAACTGACGGATCATGGCCCCTAGATCACATCTGACTGAATAAGCCTCCCCCACCCGTTTTTGTTTACACCTGACTGATTATGGTAGTTGACTCACACCTGACTGAACGTGGCCTCCTGGATCACGACTGACTGAGTATGGCCTCTAGCTTGAATTTGACGGATTATGACTGCTGTAAGTAAAGTTATATAAGTTATAAGTAAGTTATATCTGACTGGAATAATTATGAACAGATGGCTTGACTTGAGTGACTATATATATGGTCTTTCGCTTGAATGTAACTAATACATGTCCCGGGTTTATACCTGACTGATGATGGCCTCTGAGTAACATGTGGCTGATATACACACACCTGGTTTATATCTGACTGGGGTAGAGTAATTAGTAGTATAAAATATAAAGATACAAGTAGTCATCAAGTTTGCAGGTTGTTCACTGAGGCATCAGAGAAACAACTTGGAGTTGTCAGTGTTTTGAAGGAGGAGAGGCTCACTAATTTCTCCCATGCACTCTTGTTCACTATTTCAGAGAGCTGCTATGTGAGTGCATGTTCAAGTGTATGATTCAGTGAGTACATCGTAATATATTCGTGGTCATATTTCATATTGCTGTGTTTATTATACTTCTTTATTTGGTGGCTGTCATACACAATTAAACTCATGCAATGCGAAATTTATATATATATTTTCTTACTCCATATGCAGGCGATGAGTCACAATAACGTGGCTGAAGTATGTTGACCAGACCACACACTAGAAGTTGAAGGGACGACGACGTTTCGGTCCGTCCTGGACCATTCTCAAGTCGATTCGAAACGTCGTCGTCCCTTCAACTTCTAGTGTGTGGTCTGGTCAACTTACTCCATATGTCGGAGCTAATTATCAACAACTGGGTTATACCTAGGTGCGTCCTTCTATTAACTTAACTATAAGAGAACTACTAGTTTCTTCCCCATTCACGGCCTCAACCGACCATTTAGAGACGTATCACACTCAACCATCAACTGTCAGCTTGCACTCATCTTCTACCATCGAAATGAGAAAGACAGAACTGCCTCCTCAAGCATCACCTGCGGCCCCGAACCAAAATCAGAAATGCTGAGAAAGATTCGTGCTAGAATTATTGATCTGACCCCCCCCCCTCGGTTATATCCAAAATACAACCACATACACACATACACACACACGTATGCAAGCACAGTTGAGTGGCGGGACCAAAGAGCCGAAGCTCAACCCCCGCAAGCACAACTAAGTGATTATACACACACACGCGAGCGTGGACACACACAATGTATTTATTTTATTTTTTTCCAAATTAAAACGTTAATGTTGGAAATACACTATAAACCATGCGAAAATATTGAAATGAACTGTTACTGTGGAAAACAATAATGCACAATTCACCTCATTCATCACGTAAATCCAGTTGATGCTGGATTTGAGAAATAGTGAAAATAGATATGAATCAATTAGCGATGATTTATTTCATACAAATGATGGAACTGTTAAAATAATCTCTCGTAGAATCAAGTGTAATTTTCGGCTCAGTATGTTACTATCCTGACACTAAATAAAATATACGAAGCATAACGATAAATATAAACATTTTTTTAAGTTAAAAAACATATATGATAAATTAACCTATATCCACTATGCCATATTGGCTCTTTAAAATTTATATTAATTTGTACGGAAATTTAAACACTTACCCATAACAAGACTTGTTTATCTTAAGGTGCTGAACTTAAATATATTTACTCGTGCTTGCTAGACTATTGAAGAATTAGTTAAGTCAATACTACAATCACCCACATGCTGTTACTTTTTCTAACTTTTGTCCCACAAGCTAAATTGTACCTGGAACAGGTTCTGGAAGTAGTAGTGGGTTTCTCCACCGTTTCTGTCAGTCATATTTAAACTCTCAAGAGGCTTTGATTGTCTGTAATATTTGTGAGCAGTCTGTGTGTGCGCTCCTAGATGTGCTTGCTGGGATGGGTTCGGCTCGTAGTCCCGTCTTCTCAACGTTAGTAGTTGCTTCATGGATTAGGGAACCCCGTGTTTTTGTTATCATACTTTGAAAATGGTGTAATTAATTAACGTCAAACGCGTTCTCGGTGAATTCCATTCCGTTTATTGACATTCGAAAAGATGGGAGAAAATTCTTCCTGATATCTGTATCATTGTATCCATGTATGCACCCTCGTTCTTCTGTTGTAACCTTTGAACAATGATATCTTGATTACTTCGTTATGTCGTTATCATGTCACCCATTTCCCTCCTCTCACCCAGTACATTGAAATCTAGTTACCTTAGTTTGTCCTTGAAGATCAAGCGATTCAGGACAAGAACAGAAGTTTGAACCTTTTCAAGTTTTCTTTCGCGTTATTTCAGATGGGGGTTCAACTGATACTTGTAGCGCTAATTGAAAATACCATTCAATTCATGATTTTTCAAAAGGACTGTGATTTTTAACTAACTCATTATTTAGATAATTATTTATTATTATCTCTCATTATTTATGAAGCATCAGGCTAAGGGTGACTCTGTTTTACACCAAGACACTTGATACTCTCCCACCTGTAAGATAGGTGAGGACGGCAAAGATGCATGGTACTGAAGGAGACCTCTTAAAGTGGATTTGAACAATGGTATCGCAGGTCGACGTAGAATGTCAGCTTAAGTGAAATAAAGTCACAGTGAGGGAACAGAGACAAGTGGAGTGTTTCAGGGCTCTCTCATATTCAACACCTTTTGTTCACTATATCCATAAATGATTTAGATACTGAAGGGAAGTA
>NC_091157.1:46939750-46982250 GCF_040958095.1 Procambarus clarkii
GATTCTCGTCATTAATGATTCACATCATTAATGATTCACATCATTAATGATTCACATTATTAATGATTCTCATTATTCACGATACACACTGTGTGACAAACACACACACACACGGAACACCCCCCCCCCAGTACCCTACACACTGTGTAACAAACACACACACGGTACACCCTCCCCAGTACCCTGCACACTGTGTAACAAACAAACACCCACACGGAACACCCCCCCACTACCCTGCACACTGTGTAACAAACAAACACCCACACGGAACACCCCCCCCCCCCAGTACCCAACACACTGTGTAACAAACAAACACCCACACGGAACACACCACACCACCAATCACTCCGGGATGATATTTTTTTACATCTTATTTCAAACGCGCTGTTTATTACGCCTATCTGTTAATCCTGCAAATTGATAAAAACACACTGATTAATACGGATTAATATATTTAATTCAATGCAGTGTTTGGGCGTTTTTCATCCCACTATTTCACACTAGTCAGAGGGAAAAATAATTGATGTATACCGGTGACAAATTCAGAGTGAAATTTGAATCAGATTATGTTCTGTTATCTCACTCCCTTGGGGGGGAGGGGGGAGGCCTGGGGACTTAATTACATTAAGAGGAATTAGATAATTAGTATATTCAATAGTATTAATTGGGGATATTGATGGCGGTGTCGAATGTGCTGCACTTGTCGATATCTGTGTATAACTGTATGTGGTATTACCGCACCTGTATGTTGTCTGGTGATCTCTGTCCCTCTGTTTCTGTCTGTCTGTCTGTGTCTCTGTTATTGTTATTAGATGGTGCACTGCGGTGCCACGGATAGTTCCGGTGCTAAGTTTCCCAATATACCTTCCGTTCATCCCTTACACATCCTGCTCTTCACTCTTTTTTACAGTCCTCCATCAACCCCCCTTCTGCACACTCCCCACATCACTATTTTCAGTACACACTGTCTTCGTCACTGTATACATCTGCACATCCTCTCTATCTCCTTCCATTAATCTTTCACATCTTCTTCCATATTCCCTCACAGGCTGGTCACATACACTCACACACTCTCTTGCCATCTCCTCTCTCCCTGCCTTCATTCGGTCTTTCTCTGTATCCTTTCTCTCTGCTCATATACTCCCTTCCCTCGTCTCCTCTCTCTCTCTGCACACACACTCGCCCTTTTCCTGTCAGTGTAACGACAAGGTTGCACCAGTGATGCCAGTCTCTCATCTGAATATACGTTTAAAAATAAATATCTCAATTTCTGAATATTTAAACTTGTGGTAAAGTCTATGGACTCGGCGCTGTACATTTCACATTCACAGACTAAGTGAAGGAGGGGCATTGAGGGGGGTGTTCCTCCTCCCCTCAGGAGCACACAGGGGAGCACACCTGTCCCTCCCTATGTCTCTCACGATACAATCAAAACTTTAATGAAGTTATGATTGTATAAACAAACATATATTGAACAATCAAGTTTAATGAAGCTAGCCCAGAGCGTCTGACCTCAAACATCGAACTGACAGATATTCTCTCGTCGAGATATATATAATAATTAGAATTATCGTTATTAATTCAATTGTGACCTTAAATTTTTTTATTGTTTTTGTTTTTAGTTTTTTGGCACACTTCCGTTCCCATTTATATTGCAGTTGTTATTATTAATATATTATATAATATTCGTTCTTTATTATCAGTATTATTCGCAATATTACTACTTTAATAATACCATTATTGTCAAAGGTATTTCAGGTTTACTTTTTTTACGAAATCACATCCGGGACTTCCGTCACTTACCGTACGTACCGAACATGTACGTGAACCGTACATGTTCTCAACGTAACATAAACGTTGTGGCTACGTCGTGCGTTTGTTGAGACGTATAAATTATGTGAGTTACGGTTGACAACGTTCGTTCTGACGAGGTCAAGGAGAAGTCAAGTGAACAAATCTACAAGGGGCAGTGATGAGGGTTCGAACCTATGTCCGGGATGATCCCAGACGCGCCTAAGTCGACTGCGTCACGACATGGTAAAAATAATTGCAACCTGGAGTGCTACTTGCCCTCACGAGGCTCAAGGTTGAGGTCACATTGTCTCGCTCGTGTCTCCAGATTCTCAAATACGTGAGCACATGGACGATTTTAACACCTCAGCCACATGACTAAATGTACTAAATGGACAATAATAAATTTGTACTAAATTGTACTCATTGTACTAAATGGACAATAACAAATTTGTTCATGGTGGTCTTGGACCATAGACTAAGCCACACGTATGACTTTCCTAGACAAACAACCACGGTTATTTTCTAATGTTACGATGCTGAAACATTGCGTTCCAGTACTGTACGAGTAGTAATGTATTCGTGTTCGTTGGAGTACATGTTCACGTAATGTGAAGATCGCTCAAGGAATTATATTTTCAGTTCAAACTAGACACTTCGAGAGTTTAGGCTTTCGTAAGTGCGATTGATAATCAGGTTCAGACACAAATGTTTCTACTTTTAAGAAGTAAAGAATCGGGCGGTTACGATTCTTTTTACGATTTACGATTCTGATAATTTATTAAGTTTTTTTGTCCTGAGAGTAAAGGATTCAGGGGCCAGATTCACGAAGCAGTTACGCAAGTACTTTCGAACGTGTACATCTTTCCTCGATCTTTGACGGCTTTGGTTACATTTATTGAACAGTTTACAAGCATGAAACTTTCCAGTCAACTGTTGTTATTGTTATAAACAACCTCCGGGTGCTTCGGAGCTCATTAACTGTTTATTAATTGTAAACAAAGCCGCCAAAGATTGAGAAAAGATGTACAGGTTCGTAAGTGCTTGCGTAACTCCTTCGTGAACCTGATCTTGATAAAAAATCAAATCAAAATTTATATTGAAATCATATATCAATGTTTTAAGATTATTCACTGCTGCCTTCAGATCATGCAGACCTATGAAGGATCTTTTAAGGAACATTTATAATCTACGTCTCATATTTATGAGTAAGAGCACATGGTTGCAGAATGCTCTTGACAGAAACTCAGAGATTAACACTTAACCAATCACTTCACCATCAACGACGAGTCATCATCGTTAGCTGTGGCTTGATGGCATGTAAGGAGGCAATCAAGAGTCGTTGATGTGTCAGAGGGACGTAAGGAAGCAGATTCTTAATGTAAGGAAGCTTAGTGAATCAGTGAAAAGTGTAAGATGAGAAAGTAAACAAATCCACAAGGGTCGTGACGAGGATTCGAACCGGCGTCTGGAAGAATCCCAGACGTAGCTACGTAACTCAGTAGATTAAGGCAGCGCCTGGGATGCTCCCGGATGCAGGTTCGAATCCTCGTCACGGCCCTTGTGGATTTGTTCATTTGATGCATCACGCTATTGTGATTTCTGTGTGTAATGAGAAAGTATTTAAGCAAAGCTACAATTCCACCATACGCCACTACCTTACACCACTCCACCACCACACACCACCACTACACACCACCACCAAACACCACCACTATAGTGTTACCACCAGAAGAACCCCCCACCAGCCTTAATAATACCACCACCACCACAACAAATTCCCACAATAGTGCAGAACCATCCCATTTCCACCACACCTACACCATCACGAACTCTATCATAAATACAACCTTCTCACACCAATACCACAATCACCACCATTCTACCGCACCACGGTGGAATGAAATGTTGTAGCATTGCTTCAATACACCAAAAAATCACTTTCATTCCGTCACCACAACCACCACAAGCACAACCACCACCACCACCACAACAACACTACACCAGCCCCAGTGCCAAGGGGGAGAGAGAGAGAGAGAGAGAGAGAGAGGGAGGGAGGGTGCGAGCCGTAATTGATGACGCGACATTAATGGGTTATTAGAGAAGAGATTATGTGGCAATTGGACACCTGATCCCGTATTAATGTAACGTATAAAGGGATAAGATTTTCAGAACTTTGCTCCTCAGGCCGGCCATCAGGACAAATTGGTCCTCGTGTTGTTGAATTAGCAGTGTTAGGGACAATCAGGCCAGCTTTACTGCCTCGACCTCTGCTACTCCCGAAGTTTATACTCGGACACTGCATCTGCACTGTGTCTTAGCTCACAGGACGAGGATACGGGCGCTATGCTGCAGACGAGGACACGGTGAACAGTCATGACTCAGCATAGCTCCAGGAACAGTCAAGTCTCAGCATAGCTCCATGAACAGTCAAGTGTCAGCATAGCTCCAGGAATAGTCAAGTCTCAGCATAGCTCCATGAACGGTCAAGTGTCAGCATAGCTCTATGAACTGTCAAGTGTCAGCATAGCTCCATGAACAGTCAAGTGTCAGCATAGCTCCATGAACAGTCAAGTGTCAGCATAGCTCCATGAACGGTCAAATGTCAGCATAGCTCCATGAACAGTCAAGTGTCAGCATAGCTCCATGAACGGTCAAATGTCAGCATAGCTCTATGAACAGTCAAGTCTCAGCATAGCTCCATGAACAGTCAAGTGTCAGCATAGCTCCATGAACAGTCAAATGTCAGCATAGCTCTATGAACTGTCAAGTGTCAGCAAAGCTCCATGAACGATTATATATACCAATAATGCTGTTGGAAAATTCATGTAACGCAAGCAGCAAGTTTGCAAGCTCAGTGGGCAATGGTCGGCAGGTGGAAAATGCTGACGTTAATATCCGTTAACTTAACCTATTAAAAATGGTGTACATATGAACAGGTTTTTGTCCCAACATACGACACACGGAAATTAAGTTTATTTTTTCCTTTTAGGAGCTGAACAACACTTTATTCGGGACGTTAAGCTGTTGTGTATTTTTTTTTTTACATTGGTGAAAAACTAGAAGGTATTGCTGACTTTGAAAAATTGTAAAATATGGGTAATTTTGTTGGGAAAATTGTGAGAGATAGTTACGTTGATTCGTAAGATTGTGAGACAATTTTGACTTTGCTGTTATTTCGGGCAGTTCGTTGATGCTTTCAATCTCGTTCTGACAGATCTTACGACAGCGTTGGAACAAATGTATTGGCGTTTGCCTTTCCATTCGAGACTTAAGGTGCGTTAAGAGTGGGGGGGACCTGCTGCATGGGTAACAGCTTCTCCCCGTATCAACCTACCTAGGCTTTGCACCCTGGAGAGGCCACTCCAGACCGACAACCAGCGGGCAACTCCATAGTCTCCTGAGACTGATGGATGCCTATGCGTTCATGCTCGCAAAGCAATTTTGGACAGTTTATTTCTTGTTTCATTAAAGTGAAATGGTTGTGTTAACGATATCCAAGTATCCAAGGGAGCCGATCGGCCGAGCGGATAGCACGCTGGACTTGTGATCCTTTGGTCCTGGGTTCGATCCCAGGCGCCGGCGAGAAACAATGGGCAGAGTTTCTTTCACCCTATGCCCCTGTTACCTAGCAGTAAAATAGGTACCTGGGTGTTAAGTCAGCTGTCACGGGCTGCTTCCTGGGGGTGGAGGCCTGGTCGAGGACCGGGCCGCGGGGACACTAAGAAAAAAAAGCCCCGAAATCATCTCAAGATAACTTCAAGATAGAACCCAATTCCTTCCCGCCATCCACTCTTCTCTCTCTCTCTCTCTCTCTCTCTCTCTCTCTCTCTCTCACTTTTATGTTAAATTCAAACTGGGGCTCTCGAAGAATTGCCCCAACCACTTTGACTGGACGATCTCGCTTCATACAGGTCGGCGTTCAATCCCCGACCGTCCGAGTGGTTGGTCACCATTCCTTTCCCTCCGTCCCATCTCAAATCCTTTTCCTGATCACTTCCCAGTGCTATATAGTCGTAATGGCTTGGTGCTTTCCCCTGATAATTCCCTCCCTCTCTAGGAATTGTCCTGATGTTCCTAAAGGAACTGCAAATCAAGAGTTGCTATCCCACATCAGCTCATCTGAAGCCAATCTCTAGAAACTCTTTTACTTTTTACAACATTATTGTTGTCAAAAAAAGAACTCATTTAGGACTTTACATGTGTCACATAATTCCTGGAATTTGAGACTCCATCATGGAACACTTATCTCGTCAAAAACAAAATAAGTTTTGACCAATTCCAGAGGAACGCCACAAGACTTGTCCCCGAAGTGTAAAATGCAGTTGACATTATCACTACAAATAAGAAAAGGTAGATAAGGAAAGGCAGATAAGGATAAACTGTTAATCACACTTGGCACACAACGGTCACAGCTGAAAACAGAGCATTGATGTCAGTAGTGAATATATACCAGTAGTGACCACTAGCACCAGTGGTGACTGCTGACACCAGTGGTGCCCACTAACACCAGTGGTGACCACTAACACCACTGGTGACCACTAACACCAGTGGTGCCCACTAACACCAGTGGTGCCCACTAACACCAGTGGTGCCCACTAACACCAGTGGTGACCACTAACACCACTGGTGACCACTAACACCAGTGGTGCCCACTAACACCAGTGGTGCCCACTAACACCAGTGGTGCCCACTAACACCAGTGGTGACCACTAACACCAGTGGTGCCCACTAACACCAGTGGTGCCCACTAACACCAGTGGTGACCACTAACACCAGTGGTGCCCACTAACACCAGAGGTGACCACTAACACCAGTGGTGCCCACTAACACCAGTGGTGACCACTAACACCAGTGGTGACCACTAACACCAGTGGTGCCCACTAACACCAGTGGTGACCACTAACACCACTGGTGACCACTAACACCAGTGGTGCCCACTAACACCAGTGGTGCCCACTAACACCAGTGGTGCCCACTAACACCAGTGGTGACCACTAACACCAGTGGTGCCCACTAACACCAGTGGTGCCCACTAACACCAGTGGTGACCACTAACACCAGTGGTGCCCACTAACACCAGTGGTGCCTACTAACACCAGTGGTGCCCACTAACACCAGTGGTGCCCACTAACACCAGTGGTGCCCACTAACACCAGTGGTGACCACTAACACCAGTGGTGCCCACTAACACCAGTGGTGACCACTAACACCAGTGGTGCCCACTAACACCAGTGGTGCCCACTAACACCAGTGGTGACCACTAACACCACTGGTGACCACTAACACCAGTGGTGACCACTAACACCAGTGGTGCCCACTAACACCAGTGGTGACCACTAACACCAGTGGTGCCCACTAACACCAGAGGTGACCACTAACACCAGTGGTGCCCACTAACACCAGTGGTGACCACTAACACCAGTGGTGACCACTAACACCAGTGGTGACCACTAACACCAGTGGTGACCACTAACACCACTGGTGACCACTAACACCACTGGTGACCACTAACACCAGTGGTGCCCACTAACACCAGTGGTGACCACTAACACCAGTGGTGCCCACTAACACCAGTGGTGCCCACTAACACCAGTGGTGACCACTAACACCAGTGGTGCCCACTAACACCACTGGTGCCCACTAACCCAGTGTTTAACTGTTCGTACCTCTTCTGCATCAAATACCCTCAGAAGTGCATTTAAACTAGATTTTACGAAGATTTTTCTCATTGACAAGTGCTCTTTAAAATCCTAAACTAGTGATTTATATCGTACAAGTGACACATATTCTTTCATGCTTATCAACATAATTGTTCTAACATGAGACATTCTCTCTCTGACACGGAAATCTTAAGACTTAGCGAAGCAAAAATTCAGCCTTAATCATGACATTCTCCCGTCAGACTTGTCTCGGATTAAGCGTTCTTTGTGAGGCACATATCATGGTGGTATTCATGTTTGTTGGCTTCTTAAGTCACGTTAAATCGAGTCTATATTCTTGCCGCTACCGTGATCGCATGTCCGGTTATCCACGCGTGGAGTTACGGCCGTCTAGCTCTTCAGCAAACACGCAAGTGCATGGCTTGCAATCTGCGATCCTTAGAACCATTTTTTGCGGGTTTGTATTTTATCATCAATATTCTGGTGAAGAGATATATTCCAGTTGATTACAAGGATGAGCGCCTGGCCCTGGCTTCATGTTCGTAGTCGTGGGTAACAGGATGAGTGGAGAAGCCGTCATGTTAGAGCCTGGTAGGGGAGAGGCCGGTTCACCAACCGGTTTCTTGGCACGCTATATATTCCTCTGTTTAGTGCTGGTAACTTCCACACACACACACACACACACACACACCCTATGATTAGTTTCCCTGGACATACCTCACCTGGGTCATACTGCAATGCTTTGTTTTATTTTGTTGCAAGCAATGGGATTCATGTTAACACACACACACACACACACACACACACACACACACACACACACACACACACACACACACACAGGTTTAAATGTAGATATGACAGAGCCCAATAGGCTCAGGAATCTGTACACCAGTTGAATGACAGTTGAGAGGCGGGACCAAAGAGCCAAAGCTCAACCCCCACAAGCACAAATAGGCGAGTACAAATAGGTGAGTACACACACACACACACACACACACACACACACACACACACACACACATCAAGGGGTCTCACGGCTGAGTGGACAGCGCTCGGGGGTCGTAGTCCTCAAGCCCGGGTTCGATTCCCAGCTGAGGCGGAAACAAATGGGCAAAGTTTCTTTCACCCTAATGCCCCCTGTTCCCCTAGCAGCAAATAGATACCTGAGAGTTAGACAGCTGCTACGGACTGCTTCCTGAGGATGTATGTGTGTGTCTGTGTATGTCTCAGTGAGAAAATATATGAAGTAGAAATCATAGAGGAAAAATAGATTGGTTAGAAAGGCAGGATCCAAGAGCTCGATTCTGCAGATACAAATAATAAATATATACACACACGCACACGCAATGACCTAAAGGAACAGCTTGTAGAGACAAACTCCATTCATCACTTTAAAAGCAGGTATGATAAGGAAACAGGTCAGGAGTCAGTGCATTAGACACCCAACGGCTAGAAAAGCTGGGTCCAGGAACTAAAGCTCTATCTTGCAGGCCCAAATAGACGAGTACAACTAGGTGACTACACACACGCAAATGGCTGAAACGCACAAAAATGATCAGAAGTAAACAGAAACCCGTTCGACACCGTCCTACAGAAGAGGCTCTTCTACAAGCTCCAGAACAAAGCTTGTATTGCTGAAAATCTGCTGGAATGGGTCAGGGGCGTTCCTCTTGGACGGGAAACTGAGAGTCACGATGAGAGAAAACTCAAGAGTGGCTTGTAGTCACGCGCAGTCTACCAAATTGGCTCAGGAACCTGTACACCTGTTGATTGACGGTTGAGAGGCGGGACCAAAGAGCCAGAGCTCAACCCCCGCAAGCACAACTAGGTGAGTACATGAATCATCGATACCAATCGTCTTATTTCTATGTTAAAACAACTTGACAAAGAAAATAATGATCGTTCATTTCAACGTTAGCAGATGATGCAAAGTTGCTGATATGAAAAAGACATAAAGACTGACTGGAACAGTAGCAAGACCTAGAGATATATATCAAAGCTGATCTGAAAGATATCGAACAGTTTCTAACCCTGGCAAACGCTCAGATAAGGTGATAAAGGCAGGAACAAGGGAGAAAACCCCCCAAAAAACATTTCAACTAAATAACGAAAGTTTTTGAAGGAACAAATGAAAACTATTGTTGCGAATATTGTACAAATTAGGCCGCTTGAAGGACATATTAAGACCTCTGTGGCGCACCCAATCCTGGCAAATGTTCGAGTAGAAATCAATAAGCTTGACAAGGAAACAATCTCGAATCACTTTTACAATCTTCGTGGGACTCTCCCTCGTTTTCTCAAGACTGGTCTGGAAACCCCGTCAAAAAAAGAAAGAAAAAGTAATTGGGAAGATGTTGAAGAGTTAGGTAGGTGATGTAAGGTATGATATAGAGGGTTAGGAAGGTGGTGAGAGGGAGGGAAGGTGGTGATGGAGAGGGAAAGTACCTTCACTACCCAATCAGGGCCCCGGGTAGTGAAGGTATTCTACACGAATATCAAGTAATGAGAAACATAAGGATACACAGAAGATTCGTGCTAGAATCATTGATCTAATCCTTTCTTTGAAATTCATTACACGTCTACAAGATATATATATATATATATATATATATATATATATATATATATATATATATATATATATATATATATATATATATATATATATATATATATATATTTGCACTCTATTCCTGCCATGCTATTTTCAAAATAATACTGAGTTATATTCCCCGGTCGGAACGTCAGAAAAGACTGAGTGAATCAACTCCAAATCAGTATGCATGAGTCCAAAATCCAATCATCAAAAATTAGCAAGTGATTCTCTCTCTAATATCGCTCGTATTAAGAGCCATTGATTCATCTCGATAGTTTGCTGAGCGAGTCTCACCTGATCTGCGGTCCTTGTGATTACAAGTTGTTTGTGAGTTATGTAGAAGAAGGGCTAGATTTTCTTATATATATTTATGATAGTTTCCTTGAGTTTATAGACATTCGTATGCTTTAATATTCATTTGAAAAAAGGAGCATTTAGATTTAAGAGAATTTAAGTATTTAACCTGTTTTCTTCGTACCTGAATATGGTTGGTGGTCACATATTAACAGTCTGTTACCACTCATTGCCACAAGACAGGTGTCGTGTTCCCTACCACCTTCACCACAACCAAAAAACTGATTATTCATTTGAAAAAAGGAGCATTTAGATTTAAGAGAATTTAAGTATTTAACCTGTTTTCTTCGTACCTGAATATGGTTGGTGGTCACATATTAACAGTCTGTTACCACAAGACAGGTGTCGTGTTCCCTACCACCTTCACCACAACCAAAAAACTGATTACAATTTTCTCAGCATCTTCTACCATTCAGATTGATCTCCTAAGTGATCTCTCTCCCTGTTTGTAAACAGTGTTAGTTTCTCGAGAGAATGAGTGACCAATAGTAAAGGGAAGGGGAAAGCACCAAGCCATCACGACTATATTGGACCAGGAAGGGGTTTGGATTAGGATTTTGGGATGGGACGGGAGGAAAAGGAATGTTGCCCAGCCACCAGGATGGTCGGGGATTGAACGCAGACTTGCATGACCTAATATTCACGTATTAGTTTATGTTGACGTTGGTGATTCAGTCGCTCCTCTCTACTCTTTTGTCCTCGTCTCTTATGTAGTTAGAGACGAGAACTGTTTTACATATTCGTGTTATGTGTGTAATACATTAGAAGAATGTCTGAGAAGCGTGTAATGGAGGATTACCTTTGTTACCGGCACGCAAAGCAAGTACTTTGCTAAGATTGGCTTGTTTGCCGCCGAAAGACGCTCTTCTGTTACCTTGAGTTTTTTTCGGGGCTTAGCGTCCCCGCGGCCCGGTCGTCGACGAGGCCTCTGTACGCATGGACCCGTTACGAAAGATAATTAACGCGGCAATCTATTGTAAAAATGTAATTAGTGGTTTCGTGCTTTCTATTCTGGTACATTAAGCAGTAAACCCTAACTGAAGTCGAATTAGTGTTTTATATCTATATCTATAATAGTGAATGTCTATCTTATTTATGCCTAACCAAGGCTTGAGAACAGACGCCTGAAGCTAGCCTGACCTGACTTTTCAAGATCACACAGGTGGGGGTTTGGGAGTGTCAGCGGACAGTTAGGGTAGGTATCGACTCCAGTGTCACCCTACCAGAAGCATCAACTCATTTAGCAAATTCCTGAGTGTCATGATGACTCAAATCAGGGTTTGTTTTCCGGAGAGTTGTTTTATAGTTTTTTTTACCTCTTTGCAATACTACAGATCACATGCCCCTGTATGACTAACTATCCTGTGTGATGGAGATTTTTAGAATCGTGTAGTTAAGTCTTGTCACAGTACTCCCCTTCATATAGTCTGCAGAGAGAGAAAAGGAGAGTGTGTGTGTGAAGGAGAAAGGAAAAGAAATGTGGGAAGAGGGAGAGGTGAGAGAGTAGGTAAATTGGAAGAGAGGGTGGAAATGGGGAAAGAGAGGGGAGAAGAGGGAAGGAAGAAGGCAGAAAGGGTAGGAAGAAAAGGTCTATTACAGGAAGGATGGGAAGGGAGATATTACAGGAAGGATGGGAAGGGAGATATTACAGGAAGGATGGGAAGGTAGGGATATTACAGGAAGGGGAGATAATTGTATAGAGTGGAAGAAATGTGGAATGATGAAATTGGGGAGAGCAAAGGATTATTGGTGAAAAGAAAAAAGTGGTGAGATAGGAAGAAAGGTTGGGGGGGAGAGGGAATGAAAGAGAGGGAAGAGAGGGAGGGAGGAGAAGAGAGAAGGGAACGGGAAAGGTAGAGACCCCAGCGAACAGCTGGATAAAACCATCTAGTATTATATATTCACTGAAACTCTCATCTTCTGGAAATAGGTTTAAAGCAATTATTTTATTATACCTAGGAGATGTGGGTGACAACAGAGCATCAGCAGTGTGTTCCCCAAACACACGCACTACCTACTGAACCATGATGACCTGAAGATATCCCAACCATGCAGATGTTCTACTGAACTACAGTGTTTGGAAGACAAATTATACCTGGCACCCAGAGTCTATATATAGTCACACACGTATATATGATATCCAGAGTTTATATATACACATATACCTGGCATTTGGATGTATATGAATTAATAAGTTTTGATTTAATGTTGCTGAAATTTGACTTACGTTAGGCCGGATCGAAACCTGGTAAGCCTATTTAGGTTAAGTTGCTATGTTAATTTAAGTTTAAAATATATAACATGTCAAAAAAGATGAATTAAATCAACTTTTTTGTCAAAAAAGATGAATTAAATGTGTCTGTCAATGTTGAGTTATATCAGGGAGGAATGTTTGGGGTATATTAGGTATGCTGGGGAGAGCAGGAAGGTATACTAAGGTAAAGTAGGTATGCTGGGGAGGGTAGAGAGATATGATATGAAAATAAAGGAAGGAATGTTAAGGGAAGACAAGAATGTATGCTGGAGGGGGGAACAGTAGTAAGAGTATTGTAAGTGAAAGGGAGGAAGGTATACTAAGGGGAGAAGGGTATCCTGTGGGTAAGGAAGGGAGGTACACCAAGGAAGGGCAGGGGAGGCTTGCTGGAGAGAGAGAGAGGCAGTGAAGTATGCAAGACGTGAGAAAAATTGGGGAAACTTCCGCTCATTACCACCTTGACCAAGCAGCCGGCGCCAGCAACGTTCAATGTTTGGAGAGTTCTGAGGGCAGCGGCTAATGGGAAGCCCAGACAAAAACTGAAAATTGGTACTGAAATTGGCTTTAGTTATTAACGATCCAGAGTGAGCACTAAATTGGTTTCAGTTATTAACGAACTAAAGAAAGTTAAGAATTCGATTTACTTTTGAGAGAGAGAGAGAGAGAGAGAGAGAGAGAGAGAGAGAGAGAGAGAGAGAGAGAGAGAGAGAGAGATAACTAGAGGGAGGGAGAGAGGGTGAGACAGAGATAGAGAGGACATAATAGGTATTAATAATGAATGAAAGAGAGTGAAAAATGAATTAACACATCCTCGAGACATAGACTATAACGAGGCTGTTCGACGGAACATAATGACAGAACGAGTCTTTTCAGAATAACATATAACGACCAATCTCAGATCAACTAAAGCATCAATCATTAATCAAGAAGTAATATGCTATATATATATGATTCGGTGTAATTTCACCTTTGGCTTGAAGATTGCAGAACTCCATGACTTTCAGTTCAGGAACTTCCCAATAACAAAAGATCTGCATGTTTGTTTTGTGACAGGTGATGGTTATCTTGAGGTTATCTTGAGGTTATCTTGAGGTTATCTTGAGGTTATCTTGAGGTGATTTCGGGGGCTTAGCGTCCCCGAAGCCCGGTCTTGCAACACCGACCTGCATGATGTGAATATAATTATTTCCATAACCTGTTATGGTTAACCATAACATATTAATCATAACATAACATTCCATAACCTTCCATTATTTCAGAAGAACCGTAACTAGAGTACGTAGAGAAGAGAGGTAACGATAAAGCATAAATAAATTGAAATAACAAGATGAAGTAGGGATATAAAGAGAACAATGAAGAGAGAGATGGAGAAACAGGGGGAGAGGGAGATCCATCAAGCATGTTAAGCATGAGATAATGAATCAGAGAGAGAAAGTAAGTAGATGATAAAGCAGGGATAAGTGTAAGATAAAATAAAATAGGGACAGCAAAGGATACAATAAATCAGATACAGCAAGAGATATATGTGAGATAGATTAGAGGAGCAAGAGAGATGGAACAGAGGATAGCAAGAGAGATAGATGAAAAAGAGGATAGCAAGAAGGATAGATGAAACAGAGGATAGCAAGAAGAATAGATGAAGCTAGCAGGAAAGGTGATGGACTAAGCAGGAAGGTGGTGGTGAAGGAGTCAGCCAATTATCTCATGCCACTAAATATTTACTCCTGAAGCAGACAGTGGGCGTGGGGTGGGCGTGGGGTGGGCGTGGGGTGGGCGTGGGGGGCTGATAGCCAGCTTCATTTTCCTTATGACCTCACCTCTTGTGCTGGGCAAAGTCTACCCCCTGCCAGGGAAGGTAAGCTCACTTACCGCTGTACAATCCCCTGCGTCAACCACTTGGGCTGGACGGTAGAGCAACGGTCTTGCTTCATGCAGGTCGGCGTTCAATCCCCGACCGTCCAAGTGGTTGGGCACCATTCCTTTCCCCGTCCCATCCCCAAATCCTTATCCTAACCTGTCAAGAAGGGTAAGTGTATATGTCAGGAAATTAATTATTTTATTCCACGTATTTGATTAACCTTACAGGGCTGTATATAGGGTTAGAAGTTAATGCTGTGTAATACATTGAGAAGTTTTCACAACGTATGTCAGACTAATTCTGGGGTATGCAGCTCAAGCGTCAAACCAAGAATGATCAGGATCGTTCAAAGTGAGCATTTGCCCTTGATGTACATAAACCGTAAACAAATAGACAAAAGATAAAGAAAAGGATGAAGAACCTATAAGGGCTGAAGCTAAGTCAGATCACATTTGTTTAGAAGGTTAGGACATTTAACTATGTACAGGGAGTAATCACACTAACGTGAAGTGTCACCGGGAAAATCCGTAGGAGCCATGATAAGGATTCGAATCTATGTAAATGTCGTGGTCCAGTTGACTCGGGCGTGTGCGTTAAAACACCCACCGCATTGGTTCGAACCCTAATCGCGGCTCCTACTGATTTTCTCATTTAATTATGTAGTGAGGAAGACAGGAGTCAACAGCAACAGGACTAAGGTCCACGTGGGGTATGATGTGTATCAGAGAAAGAAAATAGAGGCAGAAAAAATAGAATCAGAGAAAAATAAAGAAAAATAGAATCAGATATAATAAAATAGAATATAAAATAATAATAAAATAGATATAAAATAGAATCATAAAATCAAAAAATATAATAAAATAGATATAAAATAGAATCAGAATAAAGAAAATAGAATCAGAGGCAGAAAATATTATTTTAGAAGACCGATCTATAGAATGATTATAGTCCTTAACATGACAGAATAGAGCATTATTTGTGTTTGCAGATTTAACACCTCTTTTGTGTTCTTAAGTCTGCAATTAAGAGTTCGGCCAATTTCACCTTAGTATTGAAGGGGAAGGGAACTATCAGGGGGGAAGCGCCAAGTCATTACGACTATATGGCACTTGGAAGGGGTCAGGATAAAGATTTGGGATGGGATGGGGGAGGGAAGGAATGGTGCCTAACTATTTGGACGGTCGGGGATTGAACGCCGACCTGCATGAAGCGAGATCGTCGTCCAGCCCAAGTGGTTGGATATTGAAGGGGAACAAAAGGATCAGGAAATAGAATAAACACCAGTAGTATTGGAAACAGGAGGAACCGTGTGAACCAGATTATTAAAGTGTATTAGTTTGCTGAAATGCGAGTTATATATAAAGAAAGAGAAAACATGTTCAGTTCATATATATGAAGGGAAGAGTGACTTTGGGATAGCAATAGATGACTGACAATTGAGTGACGACTTGAAGAATCATAGAACATTTGTTTTTAGTTTGGTTACGACTATGGTAGAAAAGTACCATGAGGAAGTAGAGCACAGAATGTGATTAATGAGTGTTTACACAGGTAAAATACTGTTCTAATAAGTACACATACACATTCACATGTATACAAATACATACAAATTCCTAGCAGTGTGTGGATCCGCATACGACGAAGAAGCTAACATAACATCCTAATGAATTAGAGATGTCGCATGCGGTCAGTCAGAAAAGCCTTGACACGAAGCAGCCACAAGCACCATGTTATAAAACACATAAGAAACACACATGAAACACTATCTTAAGAAACACACACCATGTTATGAAACAACAAACCGCTGGGAACACTCCACAACTCGTTACTTCACTCCTTTTCCCCCCATAAATTGAACTGCAATAACGCTGGGTAAACATAGCGAAAGGAATATGCAAGGCAGCGCTGTAGCCTTAATTGCTAGCAAACGTGTAGCATTCTCAGTATAGGAGAGGACGAGGCAGTGGGGCGTGATCAGCATGCCCAGAGAGGCATTATCGTACCAGAACAAACGCTTGGCTCTTACGGCGACTTATTAAAAGGAAGCAGTAATGAGAACACGGCCAGAGTCGAGTATCAGCTAAATTCTTCAAGAAACACGAATAGCGCTTTAGAAACCAGTTCAGAGGGTCAGGCGGCGTATAAGGTAATACAAAAATGGGTTATTTTAACAATTAACAAGATTTTTGTTTATAATTAACATTAATTGGGTGGCACACCAGACTGTTTTTAACACTGAAAGTGGTCTGTTGTTTACCACACATGTTCCCCTGATTAACATATGTAATAAAGGACATCAAATGTAATCCAGATGAGTGTAGATTAGTGGATGGGAATAGAGGATAATGTCTAGGAGTTGAGGATAGTGTCTAGGAGCAGAGGATAGTGTCCAGGGGTAGAGGATAGTGTCTAGGAGCAGAGGATAGTTGCTAGGAGTAGAGGATAGTTGCTAGGAGTAGAGGATAGTTGCTAGGAGTAGAGGATAGTGTCTAGGAGTAGAGGATAGCTACTAGGAGTAGAAGATAGTTGCTAGGAGTAGAGGATAGTTGCTAGGAGTAGAGGATAGTTGCTAGGAGTAGAGGATAGTGTCTAGGAGTATAGGATAGTGTCTAGGAGTAGAAGATAGTTGCTAGGAGTAGAGGATAGTTGCTAGGAGTAGAGGATAGTTGCTAGGAGTAGAGGATTGTTGCTAGGAGTAGAGGATACTTCAGAAGATGACCGGTGAGGTTGCAACTGGATTATTTACATTAGAAGAGAACAGGTCAGGTCAAGGAGAAGCTGGTCAGGTGGGCACGCATCTAGGAAATAATCATGTAGCTAAAGACACGGAAATGTTAAGGAAATTCTGCTCCTGGTCACCATACCTTTTCCCCCATCCCATCCCAAATCCTTTTCCTGACCCTCTTCCAAGTGCTAAACAGTCTTGGCATTCGGCTTGGCGCTTACTCCCGATACTTTACTTCCTTTCCTACACCACCATATGTCATGTAATTATCTGAATTATACAGATAATTGCTGAATTAATTAACCAGTGACTGTTGCTACTGGGATACATAATTATTACAATCTATGCAAGAAATTTAATTCAATCAACCAATACGAGTATTTGATGATTTTTTAATCAAATTGTTTTTTCTGATATCAAGATTCGTAAGACATTCTGATTCAAAATTCCTCGAGTAGTTGTGAGTAAAGACAGTTGTAATAAGCTTTATGTTGGCCAAAAAGATAAACAACTTGACCAATGAATAAAAGAAGACAAATATAGAATATATACAGGTCAAAAATTCAATATATTGTTTGTTCATTTAAGAGATTGTAATCTATCAGTTAGTACACTAGTTGATGTAACAAAATTTAGAGTTAATCTCTTAGTGAAAGAAATGTTATTGAATTTGTGTAAATGTTATTGAATCATTTATAAATAAGTGAATTAATTATATTAATATAACTCAAGAGTGTATAGCGTGTATCACACATCTTATAACTGGTAAGATTTGTGAAAGGCGAAAAATTATGGCAAGAACGAATATATGTCCAGATGGCTTATTCCAAGAATTAAGGGATGATCTCCCAATCATTGGTATCCTTTCCATTGCTCGGTATTATGTTGATGTTTCTTAGTGTACCCAGGTGTGGGAAACTATACCCACACCTGTGGGTATAGTTTCTATTCCTTTTTCTGTGGGTATAGTTTCTATACCTTTTTCTGTGGGTATAGTTTCTATACCTTTTTCTGTGGGTATAGTTTCTATACCTTTTTCTGTGGGTATAGTTTCTATACCTTTTTCTGTGGGTATAGTTTCTATACCTTTTTCTGTGGGTATAGTTTCTATACCTTTTTCTGTGGGTATAGTTTCTGTACCTTTTTCTGTGGGTATAGTTTCTATACCTTTTTCTGTGGGTATAGTTTCTATACCTTTTTCTGTGGATATAAACTATACCACAGGTATGAATCCCATACTTGTGTCTCTTCTCTCTTGTGTTTTCCTCGAAAATGCGTTGAAACACAAGAGCAGTCTGGTTGTTTTGTTTTTGTGATTACAATTACGTGCTTTATGATTATTCTTGCAAATATGTATATGATAGATATTAGTAAGTGTTGGATCAGGTTTTCTCCAATATACATATAATTAACCACAACAACAGGGCTAATTTTCTTATAGACATTTTCTATAATACGTAAATGCCTTCCACAATGTAGAATTTAGATGGTGAATTATAGATCCTAGAGAATGAAGAAATACTGAATCACTTAGTCTTTCTAATTTATTTCACCATTTCGAATTCAACATGACGTCTTCAGGCTGTGTCATATATACATGACACAGAGGGTACAAGCATACTAAGATTATGTATTACATGCAAAAGCATACACATATAAGCATACACACTATACTCATCCTTGGGAGTGAGTATAGTCCTTAATCATAGAGAGCGAAGAAGTATGGGGGTACAGGACAGACTAATAAAACTATGAGTAGGCGTCCTGCCCTCTATTTACGAGGAGGAGGAATTAAGCAACACGATTCACGACACCACAATACCATCCTGAATCGCTAAGACATCGTAAAGGCCACGGAAGTCATCACACATCCGCCAGTGATCGTGGGAGGCTACGAATACAATACCACCGGCACTAAAATACCACCCCTCCATACAAGTTACACTACAATACCACCTCCAATACAATACCCCCAATACGTACTCCATCCACTTCATAAAATATGTAACATAAAACTTGGCGTAGCAACTATGAAAGCTACGGTAAAGGAACCCAGTCAAGATTTATTCGACGCGAGAAGGTTAGGTCAAGTCAATTTTGGTTTTACGACAGAAAACAAAAATTATATGATTCCTCCAGTGGACGCTGCCATTTCATGCTTCGCAGTTCCTTCTCTCAATCCTGATCCCACGTAGAATGACAAGAAATATGAAGCCTCCATTACCTCCTCATATCTTGCCTTCGACACAAACTAATTGTCACTCTAACTCAACTGGGCTTCATTAGTTACATTTCACAATCGAGTGTGAGAAAAAATCTCCACTGATGTTACACATAAAATACATTATTTTGTTTTAAGATCTTTAATAAACATGTGAAACTGAACTGCAAACTTATACCAGCACCAGGAGCTTCACAGACCAACACACCAGGAGCCTCACAGACCAAGACACTAGCACCAGGAGCCTCACAGACCAACAGACCAGCACCAGGAGCTTCACAGACCAACACACCAGCACCAGGAGCCTCACAGACCAACAGACCAGCACCAGGAGCCTCACAGACCAACACACCAGCACCAGGGGCCTCACAGACCAACACACTAGCACCAGGAGCCTCACAGACCAACACACCAGCACCAGGAGCCTCACAGACCCACACACTAGCACCAGGAGCCTCACAGACCCACACACTAGCACCAGGAGCCTCACAGACCAACACACTAGCTCCAGGAGCCTCACAGCCAACACACTAGCTCCAGGAGCCTCACAGACCAACACACTAGCTCCAGGAGCCTCACAGACCAACACACCAGCACCAGGAGCCTCACAGACCAACACACCAGCACCAGGAGCCTCACAGACCAACACACCAGCACCAGGAGCCTCACAGACCCACACACTAGCACCAGGAGCCTCACAGACCAACACACTAGCTCCAGGAGCCTCACAGACCAACACACCAGCACCAGGAGCCTCACAGACCAACACACCAGCACCAGGAGCCTCACAGACCAACACACCAGCACCAGGAGCCTCAACGACCAACACACCAGCACCATGAGCCTCACAGACCAACACACTAGCTCCAGGAGCCTCACAGACCAACACACCAGCTCCAGGAGCCTCACAGACCAACACACCAGCACCAGGAGCCTCACAGACCAACACACTAGCACCAGGAGCCACACAGACCAACACACCAGCACCAGGAGCCTCACAGACCAACACACTAGCACCAGGAGCCTCACAGACCAACACACCAGCACCAGGAGCCTCACAGACCAACACACCAGCACCAGGAGCCTCACAGACCAACACACTAGCACCAGGAGCCTCACAGACCAACACACCAGCACCAGGAGCCTCACAGACCAACACACTAGCACCAGGAGCCACACAGACCAACACACCAGCACCAGGAGCCTCACAGACCAACACACTAGCACCAGGAGCCTCACAGACCAACACACCAGCACCAGGAGCCTCACAGACCAACACACTAGCACCAGGAGCCTCACAGACCAACACATCCAGCGTCACCCTGATTACACCATTCTCACGCTCGTCAACTTCATCAGCCAGCCCTTCTCCTGCACCTCACTCCAATGTGTGAAATGTTTGTACAGGACATTAACATTATAAATGGAAAGCCTCTGACCAGATGAAGGCTTCAGTTTATTCTGGCTTCAGTGAAACGGGGCGTTATGCATGTTTGGCAAGCATTGCGTCACACGCTGCAAGGTCTCCATTTAAAGGACGCGTCACGCATGTTTGGCAAGCATTGCGTCACACGCTGCGAGGTCTCTATTTAAAGGACGCGTCACGCATGTTTGGCAAGAATTGCGTCACACGCTGCGAGGTCTCCATTTAAAGGACGCGTCACGCATGTTTGGCAAGAATTGCGTCACACGCTGCGAGGTCTCCATTTAAAGGACGCGTCACGCATGTTTGTGAAGCATTGCGTCAAATGCAACAAAGTATAAACTCGTGTATCTAAGAAGGAATTCCTAAATCCCATGGAACTAAATCATTGTGTGTTCTCGCCTAGATGTGCCTGTGTGTCGAGCTGTAGTTCCTGGGGTCCGTTTTTGCCTGCCTTTGGTTAGTTACTACAATGACTCCAATTTATAAATGTATATTATTGCATTTGCATAAAATAATATTTCATTATTATAAAATTTACAATTATAAAATTGTAAATTATTATATCAAATTATGCATTTGCATAACAAAAACATTTGCTTTTGGGAATTGTGGATGAAGTGTAGTTTGATATTATTGTCTTAAAGCAATTTCCATCAGATCTTATGGTGATAAGTCCTTCATGAGGACACAATGAATCAACTGAGTCTCATGTTCAATCCTTATCCACTTCTTACAATGTTTTCAATTCTAAGCACTGTTGCTTTGGCTCCTTTGTTAATTCCCCCTGTTACAATTGGTCGTTAACATGTCCCTATTCATACTACTTCCCTCCATTGACTCATTCCACTCACTTCCAGGACTGTTTATTGCTTTTAATATCTCTGGTATAATAACAAATAGGTAATTGGCAGCAAATATAAGATAACATTCAGAATTATATATTCGATTGAATATGAAAATAAGTAATATATTCTAAGGATTAAATTGAGATATATTTAAATGGCAAAATAGCAAACTTCTAGAGATATAGTCTCCATAAAAGCCAGCAATATAGTTGAGAAATTTAACAATAAAAGTAGGTGCTTTGGTAGGAAGTAATTCCCAAGCATTTAAATGCTATAGATCTGCTTGGGTAAAAAAATAAGATTAGCTCTCATATGCATTAACTTTACGACAAAAAAGTTAATGCACGTTTAGTAACAAAATAATTAACGTGTGCCTTTTAAGAATTCGGGTGGACGTGTTTTTTGTTCGTTGCTATCAGATAATCAGCAAATATTTATCAAATACTTATGTGTTAAGATATACACAAACATCCTGATTGTAATGAATACAAAAGTTGGAAATATTACCATTGTCGCGTAATGAGATATTTGCATTCTCTCTCTCTCTCTCTCTCTCTCTCTCTCTCTCTCTCTCTCTCTCTCTCTCTCTCTCTCTCTCTCTCTCTCTCTCTCTCTCTCTCTCTCACTGTGTCTCTCTCTCTCTCTCTCTCTCTCTCTCTCTCTCTCTCTCTCTCTCTCTCTCTCTCTCTCTCTCTCACTGTGTCTCTCTCTCTCTCTCTCTCTCTCTCTCTCTCTCTCTCTCTCTCTCTCTCTCTCTCTCTCTCTCTCTCTCTCTCTCTCTCTCTCTCTCCTCTGTATCTCTCTCCTCTGTCTCTCTGTCTCTCCTCTGTCTCTCTGTCTCTCTCTCTCTCTCTCTCTCTCTCTCTCTCTCTCTCTCTCTCTCTCTCTCTCTCTCTCTCTCTCTCTCGCTCTCTCTCTCTCCTCTGTCTCTCTCTCTCTCCTCTGTCTCTCTGTCTCTCTCTCTCTCTCTCGCTCTCTCTCTCTCCTCTGTCTCTCTCTCTCTCTCTCTCTCTCTCTCTCTCTCTCTCTCTCTCTCTCTCTCTCTCTCTCTCTCTCTCTCTCTCTCTCTCTCTCTCGCTCTCTCTCTCTCCTCTGTCTCTCTCTCTCTCTCTCTCTCTCTCTCTCTCTCTCTCTCTCTCTCTCTCTCTCTCTCTCTCTCTCTCTCTCTTTCTCTCTGTGGGTCGAGTTCGCTTCCCGACGCCGGCAGAGAGAAATGGGCAGAGTTTATTTCATCCTGATGCCCCTGTTACCTAGCAGTAAATAGGTACCTGGGAGTTAGACAGCTGTTACAGGCTGCTTCCTGCGGAGGAGGGTGTGTGGAAAAAAAATTAGTAGTTAGTAACAGTTGATTGATTGATTGACAGTTGAGAGGCGAGCCGAAAGAGCAAAGCTCAACCCCCACAGGCACAACTAGGTGATTACAACTAGGTTAATACACACACGATCAAACAGGTAGGGAACTTTTTCAAAGAAAACGACCTGGAGGAAATACATCAGAGATTCAATGAGGAAAAGTGATCCAGAGAAACAGATAAAGAGTGGTGGAGAGTGAGTGAGAGTAAGGGAGAGTCTCCAGAGACGAAGAGACTCAAGAAAATAGGTGAGATTCGAGAGGGAACGATTGAAAAGAGAAGATGATAGTTGAAGAGCGAAAAGTGGTAGACCTAGAGAAGGCACGATCAGGAAAAACCACTAAGCCTGTATGGCTATATAACATAGTAGACCTCGAAAAACATGAATTAACACTGAAAAATCATTTATTTTGCACACTATTTCATTTAAGAATCATTTCATGCTTTGGATAAATCTACCTCAGGTACAGATTGATACTTTGTAGGTTACAGAAAGCGCGAAGGTGCTCACAATGCGAACGACAGTACAGTAGTGTGTCGGGACTGTGCTTCCTCCTACTGGTGTTCAATGGGGCTCAATGGGACTCAATGGTTAAACAAATAACCCAATCCACATTAAATCAAACGGAAGAGACAACTTATTGGTCCGTTTTAGACTTGATAAGAGCCCAGGCTGCTTGTCCATGAAGTACCTTACCACCTACTGATTTTCCTCTATGCAACTATAAGCAAAAAAATTGGTCATACACAGGAGAGGAACGAATAATTTTATATCTGTTCCTAACCTGTATTGTGGGGGTGAAGTCAGGCACCATTCATGCCCCGAGTATCTCATCTGTGCCGGGAGTCAAACTACTGTTCCAAGTGTTGACGAACACTTTGTATATTATGTATACGCTTAACAAAGTTAATTATAAAGGAATAATAATATGCTCGCATATAAGAATCTCTTACCACACAAGTTTGGCCCTTAGGCAAGTTGCGTCCTCCGCTGTCAGCGATCACTGCGGACCCAAGAGACACTTTTAGGTATATATATATATATATATATATATATATATATATATATATATATATATATATATATATATATATATATATATATATATATATATATATATATGCAATTGACGATCACAAAACACTGATCATTTTATGCGGAAAATCCACAGAGATTCACCTCATTTCATATTTCTCTGTGGATTTTCCGCATATATATATATATATATATATATATATATATATATATATATATATATATATATATATATATATATATATATATAATATATTTGAGAGAGAGAGAGAGAGAGAGAGAGAGAGAGAGAGAGAGAGAGAGAGAGAGAGAGAGAGAGAGAGAGAGAGAGAGAGAGAGAGAGAGAGAGAGAGAGAGATCTGTGTGTGTGTCTCTTTCTCTTACTCTCTCTCTCTCTCTCTCTCTCTCTCTCTCTCTCTCCTTTTGAATGAGGCTGGGCTTGAGAATGCTTTTGAATACGTGGAATTGATCGTCTGTTTTATGCTATTACGGCCAAAGTAAGCATAGGAGAATATTCATTTCAATTTTCCCGGGATCAATGAATAATGGTGAATATTTTTATAAGAAAAACTTCTTGGAAATTTTACAGGGGAAATGACACTGGAGCGCTGTTTCTTCTTGACTTCTGGCTACCCCGTCCATCCTATGTCCGTCCCGTGCCCCAAGTCATTCCCCCTGTAAAGTTGAGTGAGGATACTCCCAAGTTTCTGCCCCTCATTCTTGAACAGACAGTCAGGCGTTCTGTTTCATAGATATCGACTGTACGTCAGAGGCACATTCGATGATTCTTATCCTGTAAGTCAGATCCTGAATAACAAACACGTCCTCCTCGGCCAAACAGCAAGCAGCACAGTGTGTTGGGTTGCGACATTGGTTGCTTCCAAAAGCAGCAGCAGCAGCACGCTCTTCCATCTCAGGACATGGCAACGTTCAGGCTCTCCCAATTAGGGTGCAGTACAAGGTGTTTATTTAGCGAAACTCAAGTCTTTCCCAAGTTGCAGAAGTTTTTTGTTTGTAAAGCTATAATGCTTTTGCTCGAGTTGTTTTATTCGACAACCACAGTAATACAACATGCACAGTGATACAATAATCTCAGTAATACAATATATATATATATATATATATATATATATATATATATATATCAGGCTTTACTACGCGTTCTTAGCTACAGCTCCTATACTTCATATATGTAACTTTTCATTAGTATAGTGTACATGTGTTTACCTGTAATGTTCAGCTGATTGCCTTGTAACGCTCCTGTAACGTGTACAATATGTACAGCTACACGTGATTGCTCAAATTACTCAAACAAGTGTATACAGAAGTTTGTATAAGTGTTTTTCCATCTCACAGCTCTCAACCCTGAGTTAACTCATCCCTTTGTGTGTATTTGTAAATTGATAAACTATCAACCAGGTTTATCTAAAGGTGTATAATACATAGTGTGTATACGTAATACATAGGGTGTATATATGGTGCATGGTATTTACATATGGTGCTGAGTTCATTGATACTGACACCTGCTTGACTTTCTTCTGAGATGATATTAATATCCAGCATTTCCCCTTCAATTTACCGGGTTCAGAAATAACTGACGGAGTAATTGCAAGCTTAGGATAGATTTCCAACGTAATTGCCTCTCCTCGGAGACCGGTGTTTCCAAGCACCTCCAAGATCAAGGGAGCTATTTGATTAGCTGATTATTTTACAACGTCGCTACCTTAATTACATTCATTACAAACCCAATCCTTTTAATACATACACAAATAGCCTAATTTATTTATATAGTTTGTTTCAATCATCTATGTTTAGTAACATGATTGTTTTTGTATCTTTCAGTATTTTTTTTTATATAGATTAATAGGTTTATGTATGAGTTGCTAACGTTTATATCCGTTTATGTGTCAAGTGCTACTCGGAATAATTAGATTGGAAATTAATTTAGATTGTGGTTCTAGTGACCTATTTGGTCGTAGTCACTATGTTGCATCTTGTCAACATCCTGTAACAAAGGCCTGTTGCACCATACTGTAAAAACATATCGGTACAAGAACCTGCTGTAGTATCCATGAACAGCACTTTGTTGCAACTCGTTTAATACAACACTCTGGTACAACTTGCTACAACAGCACGCTGGTATAACTTGCTACTACAGCAAATTGGTACAACATGCTTCTACAGCACCCTGCTGTACCAAGCTACATCAACTTCCTGTAACTACCTCCTACGATACCCTGGTAAGAATCCCTTTTACATTACGCTAACTAAATCATCATCTCTCACTCTAACTACCACATCAAGCCGGTGTTCCCGGAACAACAGTAATTCAGGTAGTCAATGCCAGGGTCTGGGTTATACTACAGAGATACTTTAATGATATGACGACCTGGACTCTCTAGCATGCCTCAATCGGTCAGGTGAAGCCCAACACCACACGAAGGGTTCAGAGAGCATTAAACCATCTGGTTAGACAGTTGCATCGTTCGACTTCCTACTAAATACCTGACCGGAGCTGTTACTCAAGTTCATGGGCACATCTGAGTGGGGTTGTTTTAGATTGAGTGCGAGTTGATCTCTTATACTACACAGCTGTTGCTTAAATGTCAGTAAAAAGAGTCGAACCACATAGTTGGGATGAGGTTGCTTTTTTTTTACCCTTTTCACTCCACTCTTGACCTTTAATTCGTCAATTCTTCCCTCATTCACTCTATTCTCCCAATTTACTCTTTATCTGTTTCCTATAATGCCGCTCACCCAATTTCTCATTTATATCCCCCATCATTTTCCCTTCTCTTGCATCACTCCTTCCCTATTTTCCTCTCACACTTTCCTCTCCACTGTGTATTAACCTTCCCAAATATTAAGAGCCACTTCCCATTCTCTTCTTCAAACACGGAAACAATCATAAGTCTAAATCATCTCCCGTTAGCTCTCTTCCTGTTCCAATGATGGTAAAGTCATTTCCAGCTCTTGCTCTTTATCCTCACCTTCTCTCTCACTCTCTCTCTCTCTCTCTCTCTCTCTCTCTCTCTCTCTCTCTCTCTCTCTCTCTCTCTCTCTCTCTCCCTCTCTCTCTCTCCCTCTCTCTCTCTCTCTCTCTCTCTCTCTCTCTCTCTCTCTCTCTCTCTCTCTCTCTCTCTCTCTCTCTCTCTCTCTCTCTCTCTCCAGTGTTGACAAAATTAGCCAGACCGAACATGTTCATGATTGGTTCCTCTACTCTCGCCTGGATCCTGAAATAGGAGCAGAAGTGCTTCTTCCTGACTAGATGGGACAGCCACAGGAACTCAAGAATCCTCTCCTGTCTAATACAACCAAGATGTCTGGGCTGTGACCAAAACATTGAACCTCTTCCCAAAAGATGCACCGAGTGTGTTGATGATTGCTGGCGCTGGAGGGGAGTAGTTTATTGTGCACCTTATTCTCATCTGTGAACGAAAGGGCAAAAGAGGATTATAGAGGTCAGAAATGGTCTTCGTATCAATGACACCTGTACTCAGTAAGCTCCCGCCAAACACACACCGAAACTACGACGTTGGTACAACGTTCGAACGAGTTTTAACACCTCCTAACCAGTTATAACAACCAATATAGCGAGTTGTAACAACGTTCTAATACGTCACAAACACGTTAAGCCAAGATGTAACAACTTTATTACAAGTTGTAACAAGCGGAAAATAGAGACAGTTATGGTTTGTGTTTCCAGGGCTAAGCTCATCTATCACACCTGTACTCAGTAAGCTAAGCTCATCTATCACACCTGTACTCAGTAAGCTAAGCTCATCTATCACACCTGTACTCAGTAAGCTAAGTCCACCAATATTGTGTTGAAACTCATATAAACTTAACAACTCACTCAGGAGTTATCACTAGAAGACTGTTGTGGTTCGTGATAACACACTGTCTTAAGGAAACTAAGACAACGTCGTATTGTCAGAGTAAGTCCAACTAGTGATTCAGTTTACTATGCATGCGTCGGTCGCCAATCGTCGGCCGCAGTCGTCGGTCGCATGCGTCAGTCGTCCGCCTCAGAGAGCATAGCGCGAAGATTGAACAAGTATATAAAGGTTTACTACAAGAATTGTCCCAAAAGAACTGAGGGAGCTAAAAAACTCGCCTAGAGTAAGGTGAATGTAATAACACTTGATTAAAGACGATATTGATGGTACATGATCCAGACATACAAAATCTCAGGAATGTGTTCGTTCTATCGCTTTTGAATACGCTATTTTTATTCAGTAATTTCAAGAGATATAGCTATCGAATGAAGGGTCATTTTCGGTTGAAGGCCTCGACAAAAATGGCCCCAAGACGCGTTTACAAGATATTTTTGTTACAGAGTTCAGGTAAGGAATGAGATTTTAGCTCAAGGTATCTGAAAAATGTCTCCGACATATTTAGATAGGATCCACAGAACCTGTCTAAACTCAGGCAGGATCTGAGATTAGATTTTAGACTCAGGTCCATAGACAGGAAGACTCGAGGTTCCTGTCTATGGATTTACTCTTAAATCAACAGATTTTCATTCGTGAAGTAAAACGAAACAAAAATATACTGTAAACGTTCAAGTACAATAAACAAAGGTCAATGTTTGACACCTCAAACATGCCCACAAAGACAGAAACCCCAAACATGTCCACAAAGACAGAAACCCCAAACATGTCCACAAAGACAGAAACCCCAAACATGTCCACAAAGACAGAAACCCCAAACATGTCCACAAAGACAGAAACCCCAAACATGTCCACAAAGACAGAATCCCCAAACATGTCCACAAAGACAGAAACTCCAAACATGTCCACAAAGACAGAAACCCCAAACATGCCCACAAAGACAGAAACCCCAAACATGTCCACAAAGACAGAAACCCCAAACATGCCCACAAAGACATAAACCTGTCTTTGAACCTCAAAAGAAACCTCAAACTAACCTACAAACACACAGAAACCACAAACAAACCCACAGAAACTACAAATACCTACACACAAACCACAAACAACCCCAGAGACACAAAATCCCCCCCCCCCAAAAACCGGAAAAATTTGCACAACAGTTCACGACGAAGAACAGAGACATGCACATAAGATAAATAAGAAAGATGGAGAAGGGCGACATAAGAAAAGAAACGAAGAGTAACAAGCTTAAGAAGAGCGGAACCCCCACCATGACGTCACCAGGGGGGGTTGTGGGGGTGGTGGGGGTTGGGGGGGGGAAGAGTGTAAGGAACAATGGCGGAGGAAATGAGCAGAGATGCGTCGGAAATTGGTAATAAAACTACGTAATTGAGCCACCCGCGCCAAACACCATTACCCAAACCGCTGTACGGAAGCAGGCGCAGTGGAAGGGGGGGAGGAGGAGAAGGGGCAAGAGATGGGGGGGGATGGAGAAGTGGGAAAAGAAAGGGGGAGTTGAGGCAAGATATATAGATAAAAAAGGAGGTGGCCAAGTTCAAGTTCAAGTATGTTTATTGAGACAAGAAAGAACTACATCTCAAAGGGATAGAGTAGCTTAGGGTATTTCTACCCCCCAAAGGAGGTGGCCAAGCGACTGGTTATCTTGAGGTTATCTTGAGATGATTTCGGGGCTTTTAGTGTCCCCGCGGCCCGGTCCTCGACCAAGCCTCCACCCCCAGGAAGCAGCCCGTGACAGCTGACTAACACTCAGGTACCTATTTTACTGCTAGGTAACAGGGGCATAGCGTGAAAGAAACTCTGCCCATTGTTTCTCGCCGACGCCTGGGATCGAACCCAGGACCACAGGATTACAAGTCCAGCGTGCTGTCCGCTCGGCCGACCGGCTCCTCCCTGGGGGAAGGAATAAGAGGTGAAGAGGAGGGGGGGGGGGAGAGGAAGGGAATGGTGTACAGGCTGGTGAAAAGGGCGGAATATGGAAGACATTCCTCACTATCCATAGGCATAGTGAGAAGGGAGGAAGAGAGGGGCAGGAAGAAAAATGTTAGCAAAAGGAAAGCCAAAAAATAGGAGATAGTGGAAAGGGTTGAAAGAAAGCGGTATTGGAAAAGGCAAAAAGAAAAGGAGTAATAAAAATATCTGGATAAAACGGGTGTAAAAAGGGGAATTGCTTTAGAGGCACGGGGAAAAAAGTTTTGTGAGAGGAGGTGGAAGAAAAGGGGCAGTGGGAGTAGGAGGAAGAAGAACGTAGTGGAAGGAAGAAAGAGCGTATTAAAATTTTAAGTAAGAAAAGGGGGAGGGGATAGCGAAAGACCGTGTGAAGGGGAGACGGTAATAATAATAAGTGTGAGGAGGAGATAGAGAGAGAGATAGAAATTGATCTCACCGAATGGTAAAACAAATAAAAGGGATGTAAGGTAGTTAGACGTGTCCCCTCCCTTTCTCTGGTGAGACGTTCCCCCTATTTCACTCCAGAGAGAGGAGCAAGAGCCACACCCTCTCTCACTCTGGGGCGGATTGAGAGGGGAGGGGGGGGGGCACATGGCAGGACATGAAAATAATGAACTGTTGTTGTTGTTGTTTAAGATTAGCTACTCAGAACAATGAGTTCCAGTAGCACGGGCTATGGTGAGCCCGTAAGAGATAATGAACGTTTAAGTTCCTTTAAAATCTACAAAGAAGGTCAGGTGCTGGAGGGAAGGGAGGAAACTATCAGGGGGAACGCGCCAAGCCATTACTATTATGTCACTTGGAAGGGGTCAGGATAAGGATTAGGGATGGGACGGGGGAAAGGAATGGTGCTCAACCATTTGGACGGTCGGGGATTGAACGCCGACCTGCATGAAGGGAAACCGTCGCTCTACCGTCCAGCCCAAGTCGTTGAACAGCTATAGTATATTACAACACACATGAACAGAATTACAGAATCAAATGATATAGTTTCACAATACATGAAACATTTTAATTAAAATCTGAAGGTTCCTGCTCGATATTTCTTCAGTTTAAAACCTTTTAATTCATGCAGTTTAACCCCATAAATGAATACATAATCATTCCATTCATCTTGGCTCTCTTAGAGACTCGAACCGCTGACCCCCACGTGTGTGAGGCTGTACATAATACATAATAATTTTGTTTAGAAGGAACTACACGAGAGAGAGTGGCATGGCAGAAATAGCCCATGAGAGAGCGTGTCAAGGAGAACAGTGCAAGATATCGAGGGTAGAATGGAGAAAAACGAGAATGAATGGAGAAAAACGGAAGATAAATGAAGAAAAACGAAGATAAATGGTGAAAAACGAGGAGGAAAGGGGGGGGGGGGGGAAAACGAGCATGATAAAGAGAAGGAAAGAGAGAAACAGGAAACACACACGAAAATCACTCTCGCTGAAAAAGAGCAAAATATTGCTTAAGAAATAACAGAAAGTGACTCCCTCGCCACATTAAGAAATATTTACAAAAGATTATACCCACAAAAATAGGATTTTGGAGGTTTCCAAAGCCAGACAACTTGAGGATTAGAGAAACAGGAGAAATGAAACTTAAGTTGTTATAGAGCAACGAGTAAAAAGAAACAGAAAATAGGCTTATACGAACCTATATATAGGTATATATTTGCTATATATCAGGTATATAGGTTTAGGAGCTTATATACCTGAAACTCGTATGAAGAGTGAGGCCAGAAAATGGAATTGAAAGACTACATGGAGACTAAAACTTGACTTGGCGGTGAAGATAAAAATATGAAACGAATGGAGAACGTCAGAATGCCAGAAACATGAAGCCAGGTGTACGAAAACTTAACGAACCTTGGTGTTCGAGAGTTCGTGGCTGGACGAGTGTTTGAAAGACGAGAGAGAGACAAAAGAGAAATATAAAATTGAACAGCATATTGGAATTGGAAGAGCGAGAATAACAGGAACACACACACACACACTCACACACACACTCACACACACACTCACACACACACTCACACACATGCTCACACACACACTCACACACACACTCACACACACGCTCACACACACACACACACACACACACACCACACACACACACACACACACACACACACACACACACACACACACACACACACACACACACACACACACACACACACACCACGCACACCACACACACACACACACACCACACACACCACACACACACACACACACACACACACACACACTGGCCACAGAGATATTAGACAAATTTTTGTTAGTGTCAGAGAGGTTGACAAATGGAATGCATTAGACAGTGATGTGGTGGAGGCTGACTCCATACACAGTTTCAAGTGTAGATATAATAGAGCCCAATTGGCTCAGGAACCTGTACACCAGTTGATTGATAGTTGAGAGGCGGGACCAAAGAGCCAGAGCTCAACCCCCGCAAGCACAAATAGGTGAGAACACATACACACACAGACACACACACACAATGATAGGTTGACTTGGAGGTAGGCAGGCCGGCAGGCTGGTAGACAGGGAAATTGGCGGGGAAAGCTGGTAGATATGAGGCTAGGTAGGCAAGTTGGAAGACAGATACGTAGGTACAACCCATCCTCTCACCTATTACGTTCCTCTCACTTTTTACGGAATCAACCAATCCGTAAAAGAATGTAAGGAATTGGTAAAAATTAAAGCAATGTCACATTGGCGTTTCTAAGCGTCAGCCTCGATAGGTTAAGTGGGTTGGTTGGGTTAGACTATTGCTAGTTAGGCAAAATAGCTGTATTTTTTCGGAGTGACAAATCGAGAGAACGAGCTGGATAGGTAAGAAGGCAGACTAATAGGTAAGAAGGCAGGCTGATAGGTAGAAAGTCAGGCTGATAGGTAAGCAGGAAGAAAGATAATGTAGAATTTTTCAAAAAATTTTCTTGCCAAAAAATTTAACAATTTCTTTGTTAGAAAAATTGGCAAGCGACTTCATGAAAGAATAAAATAAATTTGTAATCACATATAGCATAAAGACAAGTCAAGAGTCAACTGCATTGTGTGTTCATTTGAGTGATTTAATTTGAGTGAATTAATCCAATTTATCTAATTGGATTAATCCATGCTAAATTGTTGAGTGTCAATCTGTCATTCACAGAAATATAATTGAAGCTTCATTTATAAAAAAAGTATTGGATTAGATAATATTAATTTAAGTCTGGGAATGTATAATTTACATTTGCAATAGGTATAAAATTATGTAAGATGTCTGCACAAGTGCTGTCGACTGGGGCAATAGGTAAGGTAGTAGGTAAGGTAAGGTAAGATAAGGTAAGGTAAGGCAAAGCAATAGGTGTCATCTCTGCTTTGGCCTTAAGAATGGTAACATTTTACGAAATGCAATTTGGCTGTTGGAAAAAGCATGTTTGACATGTAGTGCTTCATCTATGTCTACTCTTCTATTGTCTCTGTGTCGGTCAATTAGTTCAGGATATCTTTGGTGATGGTTTGGTTACGATATCATCTTTATTAGACAACATAACAGACACACAACAGTTTATTTGTTTAATAACAACACACACACACACACACAACAGACTACTCGATTTTATTCAGTTCAAAATGAAGTTCTTTAATGTACAATAACTCCATTAATCTGATATAAATAGATCCACAACAATTATTTGTAATTTCGAAGTAAGCAAATTAATAGATGGTCTTTGAATTCGTAGATTCATAGATATTACATCTAAGATTCATAGATGTACGGTAGAAACAATAAACAGTATGGCACTTTATTGTAGACACGGAAACCAGTAAGGTACTGTATCGTAGAAACAAGAACCGGTAAGGTACTGTATCGTAGAAACAGGAACCGGTAAGGTACTGTATGGTAGAAACGGGACCAATACAGCACATTCGTAGAAACACGAATGTTTACAGTAGAAATATAAATCAGCGTGACAAAGTAAGTTAGAAAAGGCAACTTTGGAGCAAGGAACAAGGAGGATACGAGAGACAGGAAGGAAACAGAGAGAGACGCACGGTAAGGGACAAGGGAAGAAGGGAAAGCGTGATAAAGAGAAAAGGGTGAGGGGAAAGTGGAGGCTGCAAGAGGGGAGAAGTTACGGAGAGAGAGAGGTACGGCGACCGAATGAGTAATAGGGATTTGAGGAGAGGGTGTGGGACGAGGGTGAGAGTAATTAGGGTAAGAGGGTCATAGCAAGATGGATAAACAGAGGGAGAGGGACAGGGATAGGAAGAAAGAGAAAGAGAAGTGGGAGAGAGAGCGAGAGAGAGAGAGAGAGAGAGAAAGAGAAGAGAGTGAAGAGAGAGAGAGAGAGAGAGGGTGGGGAGGGGGGAGAGGAGAGAAGGAAAGGACGAATAGTGAAATATGGCATGTTTTAGTTGAACTTTGATTCTTCAATCGTCAATTGATTCTTCAAACACAAATCTCTTATTTGCTTGACAACGATACAAAATATATAACATTACTTACTCAACAGCTTCTTGAAAGACTGTACAGAATTTTTTCCTACACCATGAACAGTCTAAAAAGACTTTTTTTTAACCTGCTCAGCAACAAAATACTTGTTTTGCATTTTTTTGGGTGGGAGGAGGGGGGGAGGGGGCGTATGATCCGCGTAGAACGTCTTTCCCAAGGAATACTTTACATTTGGTATATTCAAAAGGAAATACGGTTCCCTATCTTAAGGTGAAGAGATGATAAATATATTACATCGTTAAAAGAATCCGTCTCCTTTGCTGACGTAACCTAAGGTGAGATGAGTTTCGGGTGTAAGACTATATTGCAGATGTAGATGAAGAATCACAATAACGTGGCTGAAAAATGTTGACCAGACCACACACTAGAAATTGAAGAGACGACGACGTTTCGGTCCGTCCTGGACCATTATCAGGTCGATTATGTCGACGACAAGTCGACGACGAAACATCGGTGTCTCTTCAAATTCTAGTGTGCGTGTAATGTGTGTATGTGTGTGTGTGTGTGTGTGTGTCTAGTGTGTAATAACAAATATTACAGATGATCCTAAGGCCTAATGGCTCCATCTATCTGATCAAACTAATACCATCTATCTGTATAGAAACTAAGGGTTTCTATCTATATTTTTGTTTAACAAACTAAAACTTTAAAATAATGTATTAAATTGTCGTGTTTCGCAAAGTGAAAACGCATACACACACACACAGGGACAAACTCCTCATGCCCCAGACATGTGTGGAATGATTTACACCTCACCCGGCTGCTTATAATGGCTACTTTATTTTGGTCTTAATGGTACAGCCAAATTAGTTATGTTTAAGCCAGAATTATGCATGTGAGCATTAACGGATTTTTTTTTAGGATACTGAAGGGAAAAATTCTGACATGTCCAACCCGTTCTGAAGCATAAGCTGACACTTAGAGTAAGTTCAGAAGATTTGAGAGGCCTCGACTATGAGGACAGGTTGAGAGGAACCCCTCACAACCTTAACGTTACAGCCCCGCTCCTGTGCCAGGTAAGTCCACTACGGGCTCACCATAGCCCGTGCTACTTTGGAACTTTTGTTCTAAGTAGCTGAATCTAAAACAACAACAACAACCTTATTGAAGAGAAGAAACAGAGGCATATGAGCACTACGTGCAAGATCTTGAGGGAGAATAGATAAAGTTGATAAAGGAAGAGGATATTAATTCCAAAGAGGTAGGACGATGGGTCACGAGTGAAAGATGGATACGTAATTGAATCGTAGAGAGGTAAGGAAGGTCTCGTTCCGTGAACAGGTGGTCAAGTGGAATGAACTGAGAGAAGAGGTTCTTGAAGACAGTTTGATTCACAACATTGCCAGGTATAAATGGACTTGAGACCGGGCATAAAGAGCTGGATCTCACTCCCTCGAGATCACTCATAGGTAAGCACTGATATGTAGGTACACACACAGGTCCTCAAGACACAATGCTCGGGGGCCGTAATCTTATGGGTCCGGGTTCGATCCCCGACAGAGGCAGAAACAAATGGGCAAAGTTTCTTTCACCCTGATGCCTCTGTTACCTAGCAGTAAATAGGTACCTGGGAGTTAGCCAGCTGTTACGGGCTGCTTCCTGGGTGTGTGTGTGTGTGTGCGTGTGGGAAAAAAATTAGTAGTTAGTAACAGTTGATTGACAATTGAGAGGCGGGCCGAAAGAACAAAGCTTAATCCCTGCAAGCACAGGTGAGTACAACTAGGTGAATACACACAAACACACACACACACGTATGATTACTACATTAAAACATACCAGTGAGACGACCACACTCAAGAGGTGATCATACACTCGGGAGTTATAACCGGAAGTATATCAAGATAATACATTAATAACAGAACGAACCACCTGAGCATGAAATTAAAATTGAAGCACACATCAAGCACCAAGTTTTCGATTCCACACAGCAATGAATGTGATTTGTATCATCTCTCTCTCTCTCTCTCTCTCTCTCTCTCTCTCTCTCTCTCTCTCTCTCTCTCTCTCTCTCTCTCTCTCTCTCTCTCTCTCTCTCTCTCTCTCTCTCACATTCTAGTGTAAGCAACAATATAATGACAGACCCAGTGAGTGGTGGACGCTGCTCTGAGGAGGTGGAGTTAACTGATATTTTGTTTAATTGTGTTTATTTGGGGGGCAACAGTTCCCAGTAATTTTCAGGGGAGGACAAAAATAATTGAAGGTCTTTGGACTGTGAAAAGTACATCGGTCCTTAATAAAGATATTGATGTACCATGGGGGAGAAAACCTGTCAGATGCACAGATAAATTTACTTAAAACATTTTGTTGAATTTTAAGGTTGTGTAAATTTGTTTCAGTTGATGGTATGATTAGTTTATATTAGATTTACTGATGACTGTCTTTCCAGTATGCCAATATTTGTCTTAAAGCCCTAATGGCTGTAAGACACTTTGTTATTCCAGTTTATATATATATATATATCACCTTTCAAATTTAAAGTTGAAGGCCACTTACTTTATGCCCAAAAATGGGTTTGATCTAGATTGCTGTACACCTGTTAATTCCAGCCAGTATTGTAACGATTTTCATAAGTTACAAATAAAGTTTGTGCTTCTGATAATAACAAGGTCTACCCTGGAAACACAAACCGAAACTGTCTCTATTTTCCGCTTGTTACAACTTGTAATAAAGTTGTTACATCTTGGCTTAACGTGTTTATGACGTATTAGAACGTTGTTACAACTTGCTATATTGGTTGTTATAACTGGTTAGGAGGTGTTAAAACTTGTTCGAACGTTGTACCAACGTCGTAGTTTCGGTGTGTGTTTGGAGGGATACGTGCTGTGGTGTTATTGTGATTGTAATTAATGTACTGCATTTTTCATGTGGAGTTTCCCAATTATAAATGAACAGCCATTTATAAATCAAGCCTTTGAGTTGATTTGATTGACTACTGATGATACAGATACATTTAAATATTGCTTGCTGACCATTTCCCCATGACAAGTCACGGGAAATGAGTCAGTGTCAGATGTCGTCATAGTACTCAAGAGGCGCCATCTTTTTAGACAAATGATAGACCTTTGAACAAATATAACGATCAGTGTCTCAGATACAATAAATCTTTCTAATTTAATAAATTTACCCTAAATATTACGATTAATGGTCATGTTTATCAACCTCTAGAGTTGTTGTTGTTTTAGATTCAGCAATTCGGGACAAAAATTTCTAAGTAGCACGGGCTATGGTGAGCCCGTAGACCCTCTGTAGAGATATGTAGGCCGCCACAGAAGCTCACTGACCACCCAGTTAGCGTACTTTAACTCTGACTGTATTCCGAGTTAGCAGATTACTCTTTGTGCAGTTGAAGAGTCACAATAACCTGGCTGAAAAATGTTGCCCAAACCACACACAGGAAATTGAAGATACGACGACGTTTCGGTCCGCCCTGGACCATTATCAGGTCGATTGTGATGAAACGTCGTCATCTCTTCAATTTATACTCTATGTGTCTATACATCTAGTAGTGAAATAGACGTATTGGAGTGTATATCCCGTCTCTGATGGCTGGAGTCGTCACTATGATGGCTAGAGTCGTCTCTATGATGGCTAGAGTCGTCACTATGATGGCTAGAGTCGTCACTATGATGGCTAGAGTCGTCACTATGATGGCTAAAGTCGTCTCTATGATGGCTGGAGTCGTCACTATGATGGCTAGAGTCCTCATTATGATGGCTAGAGTCGTCTCTATGATGGCTAGAGTCCTCATTATGATGGCTAGAGTCGGCTCTATGATGGCTCGGGTCATTTAATAACCCTCAAATGAGCAGATCTATGCTCTCACTCTAGCCTCGTCACAATTTATTGATTTGGCACACACTCGCACACATGCATATGCTTATGTGTTTACGAATGAATGTGTATACATGCGTGCGATGAACATGCTTATACATGCGCAGGAGTGCTGAAACCATAACGCAGCAGCTAATCCATGCACGCTCAAATATACATATGATTGAGTCCAATAGATTCAGGAACCTTTACACCAGTTGATTGACAGTTGAGAGGAGGGACCAAAGAGCCGAAGCTCAACTCCCGCAAGCACAATTATAAGTAAACACACAGCAGGAACCCATGCATTAATTTAACTGTATCCGACATCAGTCCTTCAGAGACCATCCATCTTAGCACAATCATCATCACACTGAAGCGGGACCAAAGAGCCGAAGTTCAACCCCCACAAGCACAACAAGGTGATTCAAATCACCAAGCTCTCACAGGCCTTCAAAAATATAAATCACCAAAATAGTTGCAAAAGAGGTGGGTGAGGAGGCCCTCCCTTGCAACATTGATGCGGGTGCCTACACTGCAAACTTTGATAGCCTTCTATATAACACTGTGAATAATGAAAAAGCTGAGCCTCTGAGATATCCAGGATTTGTAGGCTTTCGGGGGGGGGGGGGACGGGTCGTGAACCCCTGTGTGTGTGTGTGTGTGTGTGTATGTGTATGTGTATGTGTGTGTGTGTGTGTGTGCGTGTGTGTGTGTGTGTGTGTGTGTGTGTGCGTGTGTGTGTCGTCCATACACTGCAGGGCACACTTTTCTGTCGGTTCTCATCCTAACGTAGCCACCAGTCCCCACACACTAGAATGTGAAGGGACGACGACGTTTCGGTCCATCCTGGACCATTTTCAAGTTGACTGTGAGACGTGAGAATGGTCCAGGACGGACCGAAACGTCGTCGTCCCTTCACCTTCGAGTGTGTGGTCTGGTCAACATAATTCAGCCACGTTATTGTGACTCTTCGGCTGCATGTAGCCACCAGTCATTCTGCAACGAAGATAGAGAAACATATTAGCTGCAACACTAGTCCTGATCCACGTTTGATGGACTGATCAATACATCACATCCTTCAACCACCAGAACGATGCTAAATACCTGTATGTAATGTATAAAAAATCAATGTTCTCAAAGTTCGGCACCTGGCCCAACATCGTGGACAAACAGAAGATGGCAGCTACAAAACAAGGCACTCAGCCATTAAAAGCCTCCCGCTGGTGGGGGCCGTTTTCAACAGCATTCCTACTTCTAGATGCATAATCAAGTCAACCGACCATCTAAAGTCTCTGGTATACAGTTGATTTGCAATTAACATGACTGTAACTTAACGTTAAAGGAAGTTTGTTTCTAATACAAAATAATAATAGGCTTATTAAACAAGGGAGTTTCTAGGGTCAGGCTTCGCATGAGCTGAGGTAGGATAACAGCTCTTAGCTTGCAGTTTCATTAGGACAATTAACACGTTATCTAGTGGACCTAAATTTAAGGTTAAGATAGGAAGAGACTGCAAACAAACAAGAAGATAGCCAGAGAGACATGGTCACAGATAAGATAGGCATGGACACAGATAAAGATAGACATGCACATAGATAAAAATAAACGTGGACATAGATAAAGATAGATATGCACGAAGATAAAGATAGACATACACAGTTAAAGATAAACATGCACACAGATAAAGATAGACATGTAGACACAAAGATAGACATGAACACACAGACAAAGATAGACATGGACACAGATAAAGACAGCCAGACAGACACAGACAGCCAGGCAGACATTAGAGGAGACATGTAGTGGAACGAGAGTCAGAGAAAGAGCCATGCTTGCGCGCTGACCGCGTTCACCGACTTTTTCGCGCACTCCAAAGCACAGACGAGAGAGACAACTTAATAAAGCACAGAGAGAGGGTGACAAAAATGCCTCCCCCCTCCCCCCCCCCACCCCCAGAAAAAGTCACCACCCGGCACAAGGCCCATGAGATTTCAGGCATTTAGGTCTCAGCCATTGATTAAAAGTGATGAAACCTTTTAAATTAAAATTCCTTGCCCTCGTTGTTTTTTTTTGGGGGGCATTCCTGGGATATTTGACACAAGAGTGAGACGCTGCAGTAAACTCGTGTTTTATTCCATGCCTCTGGCTTCTCTTACAACGACTAATTACCGGCTTAGTCTGATTTACAGGGGTTAAAACGAGTAAACACAGTTTCGTGCCACTGTCTATTTTTTTCCCCCCTCCATTCTTTTCTTTCCGAGCGTAACAAACGCACGAAATATGAAGCCTGAAGCTAAGAGAATCAAAAAGTTGTGTGAAAATGTTCAAAATTGCTTCAGTATGTCCGGAGTGAGGCTCAGGCGCCTTTTAGAGAGATGAAATGTCAGAGTAGAGCTGGTGACGGATTTTGAAGTGATATGGTTTGTGAGGTACAGGAGGAATGAGGGGGGTTTCCAGGTAGGTTGTGTGAGGAACAGAAGTATTAAGGGACTTCCAAGATAGTTGTGTGAGATGGAAAAGTGTTGAGAGACTTCTAGGCACGCTGAATGAGATATAGGAGGGATAAGGCTCTTGCTAGTCGGGATTGAGGTACAAGTAGGCTGTGTAAAGCACGTATGGGTTTGTAACGCAGTAATATTGTGTGCCTAACACAGAGAGAATGAAAGTATAAGAGATCCTGAAAACTTGCGGGGTTATTCATGCCCGTGCCACCTCTTGGGTGACTTAAATTGCATCAATCAATCCTAAGAAACGTATGTTGTTTCCAGGAAGTTGGCAAAAGATTGATAAACAGAATGGTTGCAGCATAGTGGTGAAATCAAGATGATCTACAATAACAGGCAGAGTAATAGTCATTTTGTGCCAGGAGCTGAAGTACCTGAGAGACTTTGCTCAGTTCAAACACATGAAGGTTCAAACACATGAAGGTTCAAATACATGAAGGTTCAAATACATGAAGGTTCAAATACATGAAGGTTCAAACACATGAAGGTTCAAATACATGAAGGTTCAAACACATGAAGGTTCAAACACATGAAGGTTCAAACACATGAAGGTTCAAACACATGAAGGTTCAAACACATGAAGGTTCAAACACATGAAGGTTCATATGTCTGTTTTTTTCTGGCCAAGAATGCTTGGGAGCTAACTTCATCCAACTTTTCAAGATGACACATGAGTGGTATATAACTGCCATAGGCTTGTCGGGGACGGCGACATTGCAACCCCCTCCCTCTCTTCCCCCTTTTAAGAAAATTCGACTCCTATGATTTTGCCTACATCTGACACACAAACACAGTACTCCTCTTTATATGCAGATATATCTAAATGTGTTAATACAATTTGCAGTCTAATTACCATGTAACAAAGATGATGTTAAAATAGGTCTGGGTATCCCTACATTGTTAAGACTGCAGTGCTACAAACACTCAGGTCTGAAATGAGGGGAAATTACAAACTCCCAAAGATCAGGAAACACTAATATATAAAAACTATAATTTGTTTAGATCAGAAACTTACGTATATGGGGAGCATAAAACCTTCACCAAACATTGCGACACAGTGGTTACCAGGAATAGGTTCAGCAACCGTTACCTGTAACAGGTGATTACAGGTGAATCACCCAATCCTGAGCACTCCAGGTGCAAATTCTGTGAACAGAAACTGGATCATGATCAAGCACACACTTCATTATTGCAAGTCCTGTCATTAAATCCTTTAGACCTGCCGGTGTGAAGTACCTGGCGCTTTGCCATCACTTTATTACCTCTCGTGTTCTTGAGGATATCTTCATAATGCACCCAGAGATCGCCAGTGCAGGCAATTGAGCACATTCACCTGTCTAGCCAGCGTGAGAGATGGCGGGAAAGATTTTAGTATCGTCCCCATTTTACTCTTGAGTTCTTAGTCAAATTCTCATAATTCATCCAGGGTTTTAGCCCCCATGAAGGCTACAGGTCACCTGGTTCTCAACAACTAACCTTTATGTGAAATGGGAATTGTTTAACGTCACGTCGCTAGCTTTCGACCGTCGTTATAGGGACCTTAATATGGTCTAAGGTAACTGTATAAAAGCAGATGTACCTGAGAATATTAAAAAAAAAATTGTATTTAATTTTCTGAAAGAGAGAGAGAGAGAGAGAGAGAGAGAGTGAGAGAGAGAGAGAGAGAGAGAGAGAGAGAGAGAGAGAGAGAGAGAGAGAGAG
>NC_091157.1:46987250-47036705 GCF_040958095.1 Procambarus clarkii
CTTTTAGTATCCACGGTGATACTTTGTCTGGTCCAACTGCTTTAGTTGCATCTAGAGTTGTCAACTGTTTCATTACCTCCTCTGCTGTCACCTCTATATCTGATAGTCTTTCATCTAGGGTAACCCCTTCCAACAATGGGAGCTGCTCAGGCTCGGTAGTGAACACTCCATGGAAACTGGCATTCAGTGCCTCGCAGATTTCCTTGTCACTTTCAGTATATGCCCCCTCTGTCTTCCTTAGTCTTGTCACTTGGTCGTTCACCGACATTTTTCTTCTTATATGACTGTGTAGTAACTTAGGTTGTTTTTTCGCTTTGATTGCAATATCGTTCTCATAGTCCCTTTCCGATGTTCGTCTTATGTTAATGTAATCGTTCCTAGCTCTGTTGTATCTGCTTCTGTTGTCCTCTGTTCTTTGTCTTCTGTACTTCCTCCACTCCCGCCTGCTGGCCATTTTTGCTTCCTGACACTGTCTATTAAACCATGGGTTATTATATTCCTTCTTATTTTTTCCCTTTACCGTTGGTATAAATCTCTCTTCGGCCTCCTGGCATTTCTGTATGACTAGGTCCATCATATCTTGGACTGTTTTTCCTCTAATTTCTTCCTCCCACTGCACTTCACCCAGATAGTCCCTTATCCTCATATAGTCCCCTTTCCTGTAGTCAGCTCTCCTTTCCCAGATCTCTTGTCCCATGGTCATAATTTTGAATTCCATCATGTAGTCAAAGACTAGGACACAATGGTCACTGGCCCCTAGAGGTATTTCATGCTCTAAATTCTCGATATCTTCTACGTTCTGGGTGAAAATCAGGTCTAATAGGCTCGGTGCATCTCCTCCTCTTTCCCTTGTGTCTTCCTTCACATGTTGTGTCAGGAAATTCCTGTCTATAACATCTACTAATTTTGCTCCCCACGTTTCATCCCCTCCATGGGGATTCCTTGATTCCCAATTTATCTCTCCATGATTTAGGTCCCCCATGATCAGCAGCTTCGCTCTCATTCTGTGGGCTAGTGTTGCTGCCTTCTGCAGTTCATCTATACATGCTTTGTTGTTGTCATCATACTCCTGCCTGGGTCTTCTACTGTTTGGTGGGGGATTGTAGATTACCATGATCACAATCTTCCTCCCATCTACTGTCAGAGTTCCATGTATGAAGCTTGTGCACTCATTGGTAACTCGATTTCCCAGGTCTTCAAACTTCCATTTCCGCTTTATTAGGAGTGCTACTCCCCCTCCCTGTCTCTGTGTCCTCTCTTTTCGTATCACCTGGTACCCTTCAGGAAAGATTGCATCTGAGATCATGTCATTAATTTTAGTTTCCACAATTGCAACTATGTCAGGATCTGCTTCACTCACTCTTTCTTTTATCTCTTCTGCTTTATTAGATACCCCATCAGCATTGGTGTACCAAACCTTGAGATTCTTCATGGAAACTCTTGTACCAGAGTTCTCCCTTTCTCTGGGGGTCTGGGGGGATCTGGGGGATGTCTGGGGGGTGACTGGGGGCAGAGGGGATCTGGGGGATCTGGGGGGTGTCTGGGGGATGACTGGGGGCGGGGAGGGTCCGGGGGATGTCCGGGGGGATCCAGGGGGTGTCTGGGGGGGTCCGGGGGGTGTATGGGGGGTGAAAGAGTTCAGGAGGGGTGCTTGGGGGGCTACTGGGGGCTGGGCTTCTAGGAAGGTAGGTAGGAGGGTCTGGGGTAGGGCCTGGGTAGGTAGGTCTGGAGTAGGAAGGGCATACTGGGTCTGAAGATTAGGGAGGGCATAGAGGGGTTGGGAGATGGCGTAAGGTTGGGAGACAGATAGAGGTTGAGAGGTTGGGAGGGGGATGGATAGAGGGGGTGGGGGGGACCTCCCAACTCCCTCGCAAGGGTGGGGGGTCACATGGAAGGAGAGGGGATGAGGAGGGGTGAGGGCAGGGCAGGCTTTGGGTGTTGAGGGGATGAGGTCTGGGTGGGTTCTTGGGGTTGAGGGGATGAGGTCTGGATGGGATTTGGGGGTTGAGGGGATGAGAGCTGGGTGGGTTTTGGGGGTTGAGGGGACGAGGGCTGGACGGGTTTTGGGGGTTGAGGTGATGAGGGGGTCCTTGGAATGTGGGATGAATTTGACTCCAGTGGGGTCAGAGGGGCCAAGGGATGTGCTGGGGAGATAAGCAGGGGCGGCTGATTTGGGAAAGGGGTGACCTGAGAAGCACGTGTGAGCTGGTTAGCATGGGGTGGATTAGCACTGGGGTGTGTAGCTGCGCTCAAATGGGAAGAGTCGTATTGTTGTTTGCTTGCTCTGTGGGCAATCTGTTCCTCCTTCGTCATGAATTTGTCAATAAATACGTTGTAGTAATTTTCGCTACCTCTGAGTAGGTGTTTGTGATGCAGTATGTAATCCACTGCCTCTTCGTTAGTGAACTGTACCAGGACAGGTCGTTTCCTGTTACAGTTGTATGGTCCAATGCGTCGGTGGACTTGCACCTCATTCCCTGCCATCTGGGCTCTCATGTCTCTCAAGATCCCCTGTAGTTCCAAATCCTCAATCTCCATCCTTTCCTGCCTCGATGGTGCCCTGGCTTCAAGTAATCCATGGATTATGATTGTCCTCTTTCTCAGTTCAGGGTCATGCTGGTGGCCCTCTCCCTGGCTGACCCCCACCCCTCCTACACCCGCTACTCCACCTACTACTACTACTTCCCCTTCCCCTGCCAAGCTTCCCTTATTCCTGCCAAATTCATTAGTAAGCCTAGATATTTCTCCTTGCCATTCTACCCTGCTCTTCGTGATTTCCTCTTGAATATAATCCATAAACTCTTGTTTGAGTCTTTGAACCTCGTCCTGTATCTTATTAAAGACTTCACTTTTAATCCCCTGGATTAGATCACCTATCCAAACATCCCTCTTCTCTACAAATTTCCCAATCATCTTCTCCACAAACCTATCTTCTTCCTCAATCATAATACTGTTGGACCTAGACACCCTTCCTGACCTAGTCATTGCTATAATGCAACCTTACCCACAGGGGTTCCAAGTATCTTACCGTCCTGCTAACACAATAGGTGAGTGAATCTCCAAGCGTCGTCCCCGTGGTGGTAGGAGGGTTGCTGCCGGGGTGAGGTCACGCGGTCAGAGGTCGGTGAGGTCTGCTCCACACTACACACTGCCACAATACTACAACTATTTTGAATTACGCTATTTAAACTGTTTTTCTTCACTACTTTATGGCTCTGGCCAAAACTCAAGGTTTTTTCATTCACTTGTACACACTTTTTCACTTCGAAGTTGCCTGATTACCCCTCCCACTCCACTAGTGAACCTGGAGCTCCCAACCCACGTCCACCCAACACGATGGTCACAAGACAAGTGTGTGTGTGTGTATGTGTGTGTGTGTGTGTGTGTGTGTGTGTGTGTGTGTGTGTGTGTGTATGTGTGTGTGTGTGTGTGTGTGTGTGTGTATATGTGTGTGTGTGTGTGTGTGTGTGTGTGTGTGTGTGTGTGTGTGTGTGTGCGTGTGTGTGTGTGTGTGTGTGTGTGTGTGTGTGTGCGCGTGTGAGGTGGACTTATCAACTCCACAGTTGTTTATGTTAAGGGGGAATGTACAATGACACCTTGTGAGTCAGTATTCCTTCCACACATAATACAGCATAGGTTGGTGTAGTACACATAGTACTACATAGATTGGCGGCTACAGGGTGTGGTTGTTCACTCTCTACTGTTAGAGCCAGAACCTTGGATGTAGCACTATAACAGAGAGTAAATATGTGTTTCTATGTTATGTGTGACAGCAAAGATGCTACATGTATGCTACATATATAACCGCCAATCTATATATCTAGTATATGTGAAGTTTGCCTGTGTATGCTCCATTGTTTCACCATCAAATATGTGAGACATTATTTTAGATATTAATGTGTGACATTAAGTAGCATTAATTATTATATTCTAGAACAGTTTACCTCTCACATTGTTCTTGTTATATTTCAAGAACAATTGTGATGCTGCGTTTTAGTGAGATACAATGATGATTAGTGAGATCAGTGTCAGTTGTGTGTGTGTGTGTGTGTGTGTGTGTGTGTGTGTGTGTGTGTGTGTGTGTGTGTGTGTGTGTGTGTGTGTGTGTGTGTGTGTGGTTTGATTGTTATGATAACCTGACCCATAATTAACCCTCGCCGAGCACAATAGGAGACTTCATCAGTTCTGTGGTATAACCATTTTTTCTTCCTCTCGGGAAACATGAAAGGATTCAGCCTCCATTACCTACTATCTCGTTAAATTCCCAACTATACATACAATTTATTAAATTCCATACACTGTGTAAACCTGGCTATTTGGTGTGTGTGTGTTGTCATTGGGTTTACATTGGTTCTTCTCTTGTTGAGTATTATTAAGAGTCCTATAGCTGAGTATACTTATCACTGGCTAACTATATTTTATTATCTTTGAGATTTCTCAGTGTAATTTAGCATGTTTTGTGATGGTCATGTTTAATGCTAGAACAGCATAGGGTATTACGGGCCTCAATTACACATAGTGATGTAAAGGCATCTTTATTGGTAAAGGTTGCTGGTGTATATGTCATTTTCGCATATATGCTGTGTGTGTGTGTGTTTGTTCTCGCCTTGGTGTGTTCACCTGTTCATACCTGCACGATCAAGTTTAAGTTCTTAGCTCTGCTTTTCTTAGCTGTCAATCTTCTTATGCATGAGGATATTATATTTATTTAGAATTTGTGGTTGGATTTAATTGCACAATAATTAATTGGTCTCTTTCAGTTCATTTCTCATATTACTGTCTTCTTCGCTAGATGGAATTCCATCAACATTCCCTGGAGCTCAGTTTGTTCACTCTGGTTCTGGAGAGGTGTTGATGATGCACCACGTGTCAAAGGTCTCCTTGGTGAAGTATCTGTTGACTTCACTGATGCCAGCTTCGAAAATACAGCTGTTGCTGTCCTTTTTGTGTCAGACTGGGAGAGGGATTTCAATTAAAATCTATGGTTTCTTTAGCTGATCTAAAAAGGTAGTTCTTTTTTCTTTTTCTCCCCTGTTGATTACATTTTGCCTCCATTCCCAGTGTCGTAATGTTTTGTTTTGAGTTTTCTGTCATTTAATTCCAGTAATTATTTATCTAGTTTACTCCTAGTCCTACCGGAGTATTCTGCAGATTTTGTTTGCATCGACTCTTCTGATGACGCAAAATAGTCAGATAAAATTGATATTTAAAATTCTACTCGTATGGCTAGTCCATTGACAAAGGCTGTGAAGTATCAAAATCACTCGGACATGTCTTTCCTCTCTTAGACACTAGCCTTCCTAGTTACTGCCGCGTGCTTCTCTAGTTCCTAGGAGTGTCTCCTATGCCTTATCATGTCAGCTGCGTTTTGACAGTCTTGAAAGATGCAGTGTATTGAAAGACGTAGTCTGTTGAATACTCTCTGCCTTGTCCAATTGCTGTCATGATGTCTAATAATTGTTTATCAGGCATGTTAGACATGATTTTCCTTGGTGCTTATTTACCAATCTAATTGTATTGATATTTTCCATGAGAAAATATTCTTTAAATATATATAAAATATATCTTTAAAATATATATATAAAATATATCTTTAAATATACCCCCTTTATTCTTTCAAGAACTGATTTTTTCTCAGAAATATTTCTTTAAGTGTCTATATTTTACTCCAAACCACACACTAGAAAGTGAAGGGACGACGACGTTTCGGTCCGTCCTGGACCATTCTCACAATCGACTTGAGTCCAGGACGTACCGAAACGTCGTCGTCCCTTCACTTTCTAGTGTGTGGTTTGGTCAACATATTTCAGCCACGTTATAATGACTCCTAGTCTTTACTCATCATCTTTGTGGTTTCATTCAGAATGTAAGTTTTGATCTCATTCTGCTTGATATTAATATTGCTCTTTCAAAAGCCTGGTGTAGGCTAAGATGATATTATATTCTTGCGTGGGTGTCTTACCGTCTACAAGGTTGTTATGTCTCACTACCTTGACTGTCTCTCGTATATACCCCTTTAATTTTATTCGGATGATTGAATTTAAAGTCACATAGAAAGGCTAATAGTATTAATATTCAGGATTAATTTTAAAATGTCCATCACCACCACCTTTCTGCCCCAATCTCTGGTTTAAATTCATCACTGTGTCATTTTGATGTTTTTTTCGTGTCCTCATTCACTATGCCAGGCTTCGCCTCACAGGCTCTGTCTCTGTTCAACTTCATTGTTTGATATTCCATGCATTTGTTTACAGCGCTCTGCAAGATTATTTGCAATACAATCACTGAATTGGGATTTTAGGAGGATCTGGTGGCAGGGTTGAAGCTTTGTGTATATACCCGGGTTATAAGATGAGATTGTAGGACGGATTTTAGGTTAGTTGGAGAGCAACCTAGGAGAGAGTAGAGTGGGAATGACAGGAGGACTGTGGGGGGGTAATAGGGGGAGATATAATGGGTTAAGTGATGGGTGTCGAGGGTTGCTTGAATAGGGGGAAGGCGGCGATGGAAATGGGTGAAATGGTAGAGGCAAGGCAGTGGTGGGCTGGATCAGGTGGTTGTGGAACTTGGGAATCAAGATTGGTGAAGGATAATGGAGCGTCCACGGAAGGTTAATTGTGAAGAAGAACTTGGGGCATGGTTTAAGATGAATATGATGAGATACGAGAAGAGAGATTCCTGGGAGAGAGGGGAGAGAAGGATAGTAGAGGCATGAATAAGGAATAACGGAGGATGGGTTAGGAATCCAGCTAGGTGGGTTTAGGGCTGCTGGTAAAGGGTAGATGTGGAGTGGATTTAGGGTACTAAGTGGTGACAGAAAAATCCACATTGGTGATAGGTGGGTTATCGATTGTTAGTGGGTGAATGGAACTGAAAGTGGGTTAGGGTACTACACATGTAGGCTGAATGAAGGGAATTGTTCAAGGAAGGTGAAGTATTTTTACCCACAGGTAAGGTGAATAAATGGTCTCAGCTCGGAAGAGATTCGACATAGGAAAAGAAGTAAAAAAAAAAGAGAGTTTGTTGATTTTGGGGATAATATATGGAAATAGCGGTGCATGAAACGGTGAAGAGGATTGAGTAGGTCTACCGCTGTGTCAAAATCATCAAGCCGTCCAATGGCATCGAACCAGCGTCCCTCAGCCCCTCAGGCACTAACACACACTAGCGACTGTGGGCTCAATACCACCGTATAGCTCAAACATTTTCTCATAGATGGCGTTGTTGTGATTTCATTGAGTAAACTGCTGTTATGGAGAGAGTGCGAAAAGCTTGTGACATGGAGTTTTTGTGCGAAAAGCTTGGGCTTTTCGCACCAAAAGCGAAAAGCTTGAAGCGAAAAGCTGGCGACATAGAGTTTTGAAGAACCAGAAGTGAGAGTAAAAGGGAGAGGGGGTGATGATGGTAGTGGCCTGGTGATAAGAGTTTAAGTCAGATCTCGTAAAGAGGAAATTGGAGGAAAGGGTGAAGTAAGGGAATGGAGGAAGGGGTGAGGCAAGAAAATGGTGAAAGGAGGGACATAAGACAATGGATTAAATAAGAAATAAAACACTAGTTGCTTGAAACTCAGCAATTAGGCTCGATTATCATTCTGTAGATCATTCAACTTACCTCCCTGACACTTATATTAATGAAACTCTGAGCTAATAACAGCAGAACGACTTTAGTAATTACATTTAAGTAATTTATATATTATCGTGACCCTTGTGACCCCTGGTATTGATGCACACACGTACTCACCTACTATTGCTTGGGTTGTTGAGCTTCGGCTCTTTGGTCCCACCTCTCAACTGCTAATCAACTGGTGTACAGGTTCCTGAGCTTATTGAGCTCTATCATATCTACACCTGAAACTGTGTATAGAGTCAGCCTCCACCACATCACTTCCTGGAAGTGAAGGGATGGTGGCAGCTGGAAATACTGGATGCAGGATCCTAACGCTCACTTCCTCAAAGACATATAATTGAGTATACTACTCAATTACCGGACTACTACTACTATACTATACTACTATACTATACTATACTATACTATACTATACTACTCAACTACCGGACAAAAACAGAGTGACAACCTTACAAAAAAGTGACAACTGGACAAACAAAGACTAACTACCGGACAAAAAAGACTGACTACCGGACAAAAAAGACTGACTACCGGACAAAAAAGACTGACTACCGGACAAAAAAGACTGACTACCGGACAAAAAAGACTGACTACCGGACAAAAAAGACTGACTACCGGACAAAAAAGACTGACTACCGGACAAAAAAGACTAACTACCGAACAAAAAAGACTGACTACCGGACAAAAAAGACTAACTACCGGACAAAAAAGACTGACTACCGGACAAAAAAGACTGACAACCGGACAAAAAAGACTGACTACCGGACCAAAAAAGACTAACTACCGGACAAAAAAGACTGACTACCGGACAAAAAAGACTGACTACCGGACAAAAAAGACTGACTACCGGACAAAAAAGACTGACTACCGGACAAAAAAGACTGACTACCGGACAAAAAAGACTGACTACCGGACCAAAAAAGATTAACTACCGGACCAAAAAAGACTGACTACCGGACAAAAAAGACTGACTACCGGACAAAAAAGACTAACTACCGGACAAAAAAGACTAACTACCGGACCAAAAAAGACTGACTACCGGACAAAAAAGACTGACTACCGGACAAAAAAGACTGACTACCGGACAAAAAAGACTGGCTACCGGACAAAAAAGACTGACTACCGGACAAAAAAAGACTGACTACCGGACCAAAAGCCATAAATAATACCAGTGGTCACTAACCCACAAGAGTACACGTGCCCCGTTGGTAATAAAACCGGTTTAGGAAACCTCTGATGTTCTGTTGCCATTGACCATAAACGGAGAGTAACTGTGTAAACAAGAATAGCCACCTTGATCAGGGTCATCTAAATTTAGGTGGAGAAACTCCTTTATGTATGTTTCAAGGCCTTATTGAAGTTAAATGCTCTCTACTAAGTCCTCCTTAGAAAAAGTATTAGACTTTCTGCAAAATTCAAATCTTTTGTGAAAAATCTCATTTAATGTTTACAGCTTAAAAGAGTGGAGATATTATATATTTTTACCTGTACTGACTTTGTACAATTTGAAGATCCCAAATTGAGAGAATTATCTCTCAATTTTGGACTGTCCGCAAGTTTTAATTTAGTTAACGTTCGAGAATGTGGATTCACAGTTATAATTGGTATATATATATACATATACATATATATATATATATATATATATATATATATATATATATATATATATATATATATATACATATATATATATATATATATATATATATATATATATATATATATATATATATATACATCAATGGGATCGTTTCTAATATCAAACAGGGACTTCAACATATTATGTATGGAGAGGTCAGTTAACGCCATCTACAACTTATTTGATTTTGGGATGCAACAAGTAGCTGAGATTGGAAAGTTAATTTCAGCGTAAGGTCACACATCTCAAAATAAAGAAATCTTCTATTGCATCCTTTGACAAATGAGTGTATAACAGGCGGGTACTCCTTAGAGTGGCTGTTTAACCTGACTAATAGTTTCCTTCTGGGTTCATGTTATAAGACCCGAATGATATTCAGTAACAAATTATTGTATTGTATGGAAAATATCGAGACAAGTCTTTGGTGGTATTTCCGGCCAAAACTCCATCTGTGTTATGAAGTCTGCCAAGGAAAACAAATGACGGCCGCGATCAGCTCCGCAAACTTCTCAATCCCACTAACCGAGAGATTGGAATCCATTTGTCAAATTCTGCACGCTACAAGTGAGTCTGTTAAGAACGCCCTATAATAAGAAAACAATCACATGTTTTAGTACAATAAAGGCTATAAATATGGTGACAAATGGAGGCCTAGAATATATATATATGTATATATATATATATATATATATATATATATATATATATATATATATATATATATATATATATATATATATATATATATATATAATGTTTCGAGTGTAGTGCCTCCCCAATATCCAGTCCCCTATTGTCGCTGAATCTGTCGAATATTTTAGATTTAGAGGAGACATGACAGAGACATGTCTCCTCTAAAGTGAGCACGTTGTAGAAGCTAATTCTTGTTGGGATTTTGGAAGTAGATATGGTATAAGATATAGGCCGGAGTTATTGCATTAGATAATCTGTGGCTGGAACGGTGAGGTCGATGAGCTAAATCTCAATCTGCAGGCACAAATAGGTGAGTGCAGGAAGGTAAGCCCACAAACACACACACACACACACACGCTCAGGAACCTGTAGTTGATTGACAGTTGAGAGGCTGGACCAAAGAGCCAGAGCTCAACCCCCGCAAACACAACTAGGTGGGTGAGTACACACACACACACACACACACACACACACACACACACACACACACACACACACACACACACACACACACACACACACACACACACAGTAGCACATGTTTCCTTAAAAAAACATGTGTTGCTTGAAAGTAACTTCTGTTTCCAAACTGTGTTTGTGCTATGGCCTTCCTCCACAACCTCCTTGATCAACACTTCTTGCTAGAGAAGCCCAATCTTGTAAGTATTGCAAAGTTCTCTCACTACTTCTCAATAGTTCTACCATTTTCTAGCTCTCAAATTTTCTTAACAAATTATTTACCATTCCGCCACTCCCTAATCATAAATTATCTCTCTGACTGCTACTACAACTTCTGTTATTTTAGTTGCTGTGTTTCTGTTGCAATGTTGTTTTGCTAATCAATGAAAGGGAGAGTGGCTGTGTTGCTAAAGGCGTTGCAACCTTCGTCTATCAGGTCAACCTGAGAACACCTGAACTCAAGATCTATCTCCACTTGTCAGCTGGGCTCCGACACGCGGGAAAAAAACATGTTTACATCTCGTGGATCTTCTGATAACACCCTATTTCCCTGAGGCATCTGCTGGGCCGGTGGGTGTGTCGTCCGGGTTCATTACTAATTGTCTGGTAGTGATTGTTCCACAGTGTCTAGGGTGATAGGTGGGTGTTGGCTGGTGGTGATTGTTCCATAGTTTCTAGGGCGATAGGTGGGAGTTTTCTGGTAGTGATTCTACCCGTAGTGTATGTTGCTGTCTAGGAGTTGTGATCCTAAGTGTATCCTTAGGATCCTAAGATCCTAAGAGTCATGAAGCCCCCCTAAGAGTCATGAAGCCCCCCTAAGAGTCATGAAGCCCCCCTAAGAGTCATGAAGCCCCCCCTAAGAGTCATGAAGACCCCCTAAGAGTCATGAAGCCCCCCCTAAGAGTCATGAAGCCCTACTAAGAGTCATGAAGCCCCCCCTAAGAGTCATGAAGCCCCCCTAAGAGTCATGAAGCCCCCAAAGAGTCTATTGGAGTGGCTTGAACGGAGTGGCATTGCATTCTATAGGAAGTCTTTCCTGGGAGTGAAAACAGGCGAATTAACTGCCCAACTACTTGGGCTGGACGGTAGAGCGACGGTCTCGCTTCATGCAGGTCGGCGTTCAATCCCCGACCGTCTAAGTGGTTGGGCACCATTCCTTTCCCCCCGTCCCATCCCAAATCTTTATCCTGACCCCTTCCAAGTGTTATATAGTCGAAAATTGCGTAGCTCCTTTCTCCTCCTCCTTTCTCCCCTTCCCCATAAACGTATGATGGGGTGAGGGAGAGAACCCATGCTTAATATATAGTTTTGTAATGCAATTCTAATATACTCGTGTTCTCTGTGCCATGTGTATATTTTTGCAGATCTCACGTCAGTGGCCAAACGTCGAAATAGATAGAAACACTAAGCGGTTTAGTGTTTCTTCAACCGCTCGCGCAGACACTGTTTATTTTCTCGACAATGAGAAACAGTTTTGCCGCAAGCCAGTTTTCATGGTCACTGTATTGCTCACTGTAGTCGACTGGTGTCCCCATTACAGTGAATTCAGAAACCATTACACCATCCAGTGGCCTGGTCAAGCTGGAGGAGGAACTCGCCTCTCCTGCTCAGCTCCTCAAGCATTTGATCTCAAACTCAAGCCCGTCTGACCCTTTCTAATCGTCTTCATTACTTTATACACAAGTCTCCTTCAAACACTCTTTTCAGGGTTCACGTCTTCACTTCCCTGAATCCTTTTGATGTTCTAATTAGATATTCGACTGTTCTTCAAGGGATGACTCCCTCACACCTTATGCAGTATACTCTCCTAGTTGTGCTTGCGGGGAGTTGAGCTCTGGCTCTTTGGTCCCGCCTCTCAACTGTCAGTCAACTGGTGTTCAGATTCCTGAGCCTACTGGGCTCTATCTGCCCCAGTGTGTGTGTGTGCGTGTGTGTGTGTGTGTGTGTGTGTGTGTGTGTGTGTGTGTGTGTACTCACCTAGTTGTACTCACCTAGTTGTGTTTGCGGGGGTTGAGCTCTGGCTCTTTGGTCCCGCCTCTCAACCGTCAATCAACAGGTGTACAGATTCCTGAGCCTATCGGGCTCTGTCATATCTACACTTGAAACTGTGTATGGAGTGAGCCTCCACCACATCACCCCCTAATGCATTCCATTTGTCAACCACTCTGACACTAAAAAAGTTCTTTCTAATATCTCTGTGGCTCATTTGGGCACTCAGTTTCCACCTGTGTCCCCTTGTGCGTGTTCCCCTTGTGTTAAATAGACTGTCTTTATCTACCCTATCAATCCCCTTCAGAATCTTGAATGTGGTGATCATGTCCCCCCTAACTCTTCTGTCTTCCAGCGAAGTGAGGTTTAATTCCCGTAGTCTCTCCTCGTAGCTCATACCTCTCAGCTCGGGTACTAGTCTGGTGGCAAACCTTTGAACCTTTTCCAGTTTAGTCTTATCCTTGACTAGATATGGACTCCATGCTGGGGCTGCATACTCCAGGATTGGCCTGACATATGTGGTATACAAAGTTCTGAATGATTCTTTACACAAGTTTCTGAATGCCGTTCGTATGTTGGCCAGCCTGGCATATGCCGCTGATGTTATCCGCTTGATATGTGCTGCAGGAGACAGGTCTGGCGTGATATCAACCCCCAAGTCTTTTTCCTTCTCTGACTCCTGAAGAATTTCCTCTCCCAGATGATACCTTGTATCTGGCCTCCTGCTCCCTACACCTATCTTCATTACATTACATTTGGTTGGGTTAAACTCTAACAACCATTTGTTCGACCATTCCTTCAGCTTGTCTAGGTCTTCTTGAAGCCTCAAACAGTCCTCTTCTGTTTTAATCCTTCTCATAATTTTAGCATCGTCCGCAAACATTGAGAGAAATGAATCGATACCCTCCGGGAGATCATTTACATATATCAGAAACAAGATAGGACCGAGTACAGAGCCCTGTGGGACTCCACTGGTGACTTCACGCCAATCAGAGGTCTCACCCCTCACCGTAACTCTCTGCTTCCTATTGCTTAGATACTCCCTTATCCACTGGAGCACCTTACCAGCTACACCTGCCTGTCTCTCCAGCTTATGTACCAGCCTCTTATGCGGTACTGTGTCAAAGGCTTTCCGACAATCCAAGAAAATGCAATCCGCCCAGCCCTCTCTTTCTTGCTTAATCTGTGTCACCTGATCGTAGAATTCTATCAAGCCTGTAAGGCAAGATTTACCCTCCCTGAATCCATGTTGGCGATTTGTCACGAAGTCCCTTCTCTCCAGATGTGTTACCAGGTTTTTTCTCACGATCTTCTCCATCACCTTGCATGGTATACAAGTCAAGGACACTGGCCTGTAGTTCAGTGCCTCTTGTCTGTCGCCCTTTTTGTATATTGGGACCACATTCGCCGTCTTCCATATTTCTGGTAGGTCTCCCGTCTCTAGTGATTTACTATACACTATGGAGAGTGGCAAGCAAAGTGCCTCTGCACACTCTTTCAGTACCCATGGTGAGATCCCATCTGGACCAACCGCCTTTCTAACATCCAGATCCAGCAGGTGTCTCTTGACCTCCTCTCTCGTAATTTCGAACTCCTCCAAGGCCGCCTGGTTTACCTCCCTTTCTCCTAGCACAGTGACCTCACCCTGTTCTATTGTGAAGACCTCCTGGAACCTCTTGTTGAGTTCCTCACACACCTCTCTGTCATTCTCTGTATACCTGTCCTCGCCTGTTCTAAGTTTCAATACCTGTTCTTTCACTGTTGTTTTCCTTCTGATGTGACTGTGGAGTAGCTTTGGTTCGGTCTTTGCTTTGTTTGCTATATCATTTTCAAAAATTTTCTCTGCTTCTCTTCTCACCCTGACGTACTCATTCCTGGTTCTCTGGTATCTCTCCCTGCTTTCTGGTGTTCTGTTATTCCGGAAGTTCCTCCACGCCTTCTTGTTCAGTTTCTTCGCTTCCATACATGCCCTATTATACCATGGATTCTTTTGTTGCTTCTCGGATTTTTCCCTTTGGGCCGGGATGAACCTGTTTACTGCCTCCTGACACTTTTGGGTAACATAGTCCATCATACCCTGTACAGACTTGTCTCTGAGGTCTGTGTCCCAAGGTATTTCACTTAGGAAACTTCTCATCTGTTCATAATTCCCCTTTCGGTATGCCAGCCTTTTGATTCCTAGTTCTTTTTGGGGGGAGATAAGTCCTAGCTCTACCAGGTACTCAAAGTTCAATACACTGTGGTCACTCATTCCCAAGGGCGCTTCCATCTTAACTTCCCTTATATCCCATTCATTTAGGGTAAATATCAAATCAAGCATTGCTGGTTCATCTTCTCCTCTCATTCTTGTTGGCTCTTTGGAATGCTGGCTTAGAAAGTTTCTTGTTGCCACGTCCAGCAGCTTAGCTCTCCATGTTTCTGGTCCTCCATGCGGGTCTCTGTTCTTCCAATCTATCTTCCCATGGTTGAAGTCTCCCATAATTAGTAGTCCAGATCCATTCCTGCTAGCAACAGAAGCTGCTCTTTCTATTATGTTAATGGTGGCCATGTTGTTTCTATCATATTCCTGTCTAGGTCTTCTGTCATTTGGTGGTGGATTATATATGACTGCGACTATAATTTTTTTCCCTCCATTTGTTACAGTACCTGCTATGTAGTCACTGAAACCTTCACAGCCCTGAATATCCATCTCCTCAAAATCCCAGCCTTTTCTTACCAGCAGAGCTACACCACCCCCACCTCTTCCTTCCCTCTCTTTCCGCATAACATAATAGTCCTGTGGAAACACTGCATTTGTTATTGTTTTCGTGATCTTTGTTTCTGTGAGGGCTATTATGTCTGGGTTTTCCTCTAGTACCAGTTCTCCAAGCTCATTTGCTTTATTTGTAATTCCATCTATGTTAGTGTACATCGCTTTGAGGCTCACTTTCTTCTGTCCCTTCTCAAATCGCCTCCTTGGTGAGTGTTCTGCTGGTGGGGGAGGCTGTTCCATGGGTGTGAGGACCTGTGAGGTGGGTAACAGGATCTCAGAGGATACTGGAATGAGGGGCGGGGGATCCAGTGAAGGGGGAGGGACAGGGAGGGTATGGGGTGAAAGGGGAGGGAGGACGGGAAGGAAAGGGGGGGAGGGAGGACTCGGGAGGAGGGGAGGGGTAGAAGGGTGGGGATTGGGTGTGGGGGGAGGGAGATTTGGCTGAACTTTTGAGTGGGGGCAGGGAGGGTTTGGGGTAGGGGGGTTTTCTATGCAGAGGAGGGAGGCGGGGTTGTCCTCCCTTCTGGTGTTACTGGGTAGCTGGTTGTGGGTTCCCCCCTCGCCTCTGGGGGTGTTGTGTTGGGAGCTGTGACTTCCTGGTTTTCCCCTCTCGCCCTGCGCCTCTTCCTTGCTTCTGCCGCCACGGCTCTCTCCTCCCTTGTCATGTCTCGCTGGAGGAATACATTTTTTAATTTTCCCACGTTTTTCAGGGAGCTCTTCCTTGATAGGATCCTCTCCTTTGTGTTCTCGTTTGCAAACACTATCTTTATCATTCGGTCTCGGTCTTTGTTGTACCGGCCTAGCCTGAAAACCTTCTCAATGCTATGCTCGGCCCCTTCCATGTCTAGTGCCTTTAGTACTTCATTCACTGCTGCTTTGTCCTTGTCATTCCACTCTGTCCTATTGGTTCCTTCCTGTTCCCTAATACCCACAGCAACCACTGATCTTTTCCTTTCCAGCAGTTGGCTAGTGGAGCGTGCCGCCTCCTGCGAGGTGGCTGCTTTCATGGCCACCTCCATCACTGCAGTCATTACTTCAGAGTTATTTTTTTTTAGTATTTCCGCAAATGTTGCTTTTATTGTGGCATTCTCATCCAGAAAACTATTACCACCTTCTCCCTGGGTGGTTTTCTGACTCTCAGCCTCGATACCATTCTCTTTGAGGGTTCTAATCTCCTCCTTTGCTGCTGTCAGCTCTCTTTTCAGGTTGCTTATTTCGTTCTTCATTTCCTGCATCATTTCTTGCATCTCACTCTTGATGTCCTCCAGAAACTGGGCGAACATTTCCTTCATCTCGTCACCTTGGCTCTTTCCTGCTCCCCTGGGACCTCTGGCTGCCATCTTGACCCTGTTGGGATGGGGGAGGGAGAGAGAGAGAGAGGGGGAGAGAGAGAGAGAGAGAGAAAGGGAGTGATAAAGGGAGAGATAAATGGGTGGGTGGGGGGGGATCCGACCCTTCCACTGAAGTGAGAAGAAGGTAGAAGGGGAGGGGGGGGAGGAGATGGAGAGAGAGGCGGGAGGGAGAGGAGAGGGAGAGAGTGGATGAGGAAGAGAGCGGGTGAGGGAGAGAGCGGGTAAGGGAGAGAGGGGGGGAGGTGTGTGTGTGTGTGTGTGTGTGTGTGGGCAGAGAGGGAGGGGGAAGGAAAGAGAGGGAGGGAGGGGGAAGGAAAGAGAGGGAGGGGGAGGGAGGGAGGGAGAGAGAGAGAGAGAGAGGGGGGGAGAGAGAGAGAGAGAGAGAGAGAGAGAGAGAGAGAGAGAGAGAGAGAGAGAGAGAGAGAGAGAGAGAGAGAGAGAGAGAGAGAGCAGGAGAGAGAGAGCAGGAGAGAGATAGTGGGAGTGGGAGAGAGGGAGTGGGAGAGAGGGAGAGTGGGGAGGGGAAGAGTGTGTGTATGGGCGATGCGGGGGACTGGGGGTGGGGGGGGTCGGAGATGGCGACTAAGTCAGGTCAGGTCAGGTGGTGGGGTCAAGAGGGGGGGGGATAGTAAGGTCTATCCCAGGTGTTAATGCCTTTTCCCCTGACTGAACAATTGTGTGTGTGTGCGCGTGCACGTGTGTGTGTGCGTGCACGTGTGTGTGTGCGTGCACGTGTGTGTGTGTCTGTTTTAGTGTGTGCACACTTGTGTGCGTGTATACGTACGTGGGCGGGCGTGCTTGTATGTGTCAAGATATCCCTTATGCGTTACCTCTGCCTAAATGAGCCACTCTGAGATTTTTAAATATATTTGATATCCTGAACGAGAATTTGATAATCTTTTACCTCAATCTGTACACCTGATTAATTGACCAGAGAGGGGTACATACCAGACTGCCTCCCGCTCACACAACCAGATGAGCGATGTATGATGACGATGTTTATCCTTCGTTGTCTCCCACTAGGTGATTCACTAAATGCTGGTAGATTGATGAGGTCTTCTTCTCTGTCTACACAAAGCTCTGGAGTCAGTCACTGTATCGTTATGTGACAGTTCACTAATTCACTGTACCACTGATCACAGTCACCACTCACAGCACAATCAGGTAGCTCCACGGCGGGTCGTCCCACCCGGTCAGGTCACACACTTACATGCACCGGTGATGCCCTAGCTCCACTTTTCGTTTCTTCGCCAAATCTTCGCACTATCGCTAGCGATATGACTATGCTATGTTGCACCCTGCTAGCTACACACTGCGAGAGGCCAAATACTATGATCTAGCCTCTATACTCCTTCAATGTCCCGAGAAATTGACGAATTTCCGCGGACCTCACTAATCGCGTGTCTCCTACAGACTCCCGCGGCGTCTGTGTGTGTGTGTGTGTGTGTGTGTGTGTGTGTGTGTGTTTACAGGGTATTTGGAAGCTGGTCAAAATTGCATTTCACCATTGTAAACTCCAATTATGTAAAAATATTATGTAAAAAAAACTACTTGGAGCACTATTTATGTAAGACTGACGTAAATGTATTTATGCATGCAGGAAGAATGTAGTCACAAAAGAATGGTAAACAGGACAAGACGAGGAAAAGGTAATGAATTAGGATTCTCAAGTGAAAAAGAAAAAGGATTATCTTCCCTATCTCTCATTCATATAAATATCATAAAAAAAATACTTTAGTTTACGTTGCTATTAACAGAGAATGGTATGCGGATGAGAAGAAAATCGAGGGATAATTTACAAATAATACTGAAGCTAAGTAATCTAAAAAAAAAAATATATATATAAATAAAGTTATTTGATTAGAAAAGTGAGAAAGAAGAGCAGAAATAATGAAAACACTGATATGGAAGCACTTTAATTTTTAAAAAGAAAATAGATACAGTGTAACATCCATTAAATCACACGCCTTCAATATATGAAATATTTTATCTTTAGCATCAGACTTAAACAAAGGCAGAGAGGCATAATGGAGAAGTTCAAATAAAAATGTGCAAAATACAAAAGTAACAGAGAAGGCAAAAGCGAGAGAGAGAGAGAAAGAGAGAGAGAGCGAGAGAGAGAGAGAGAGAGAGAGAGACAGAGAGAGAGAGAGAGAGAGAGAGAGAGAGAGAGAGAGAGAGAGAGAGAGAGAGAGAGAGAGAGAGAGAGAGAGAGAGAGAAAGAGAGAGAGATTATTATGGAGAAATTGAGGCATATATAGAGACAAAACATAGAGTAGGAAGAAGACGTCAGAGTAGGAGACACAGGAGCACAAAGCACTGAAAAACAAACACAATTGTAAGCGTGATACACAGAGGAACGACAAGGGAGGGAAGCAAATAAGAACGCAAATAAACAATAAATAAAGAGTGACAGGCGAGAAAGGGCTGGATGGAGAAGGTTGGTACCATAAAGAATATTGAATGAGCGACAATAACTGGCTCTCAGTCTACTTATTTGTTCAACCTAAGTTTGTGTTCTAATTTCAACATCCCGCAACTTAGCGGTGAACACCACTTGCAACTTATCAATAAATAGCATTTGTAGCTTAACCACATGCGCAACCTGTCCTCTTAAAAATAACGTCGTTTTTGACCGTTTTCCCGTATGGCCGAAAGTGGGCGTAATTTCAAAATGAAAGAAAAATTAAAATAAATTTGGGATTTTTTTTTTTAAACAGTAGTTAAGGGTCCTCTGATAGGTTAGGTGGGCAGGAAATTCTCATAAAGTTTCAAAACATTATGAAAAACGTTAATGGAAAGTTACCTCTTCTAACCTTGCCGAGTAAGCCGGACGACTCAAACAGAAAACGAAATAGTACGTCACTTTTGTGAGTCGATTTCATTTCAAATTACGTCCAAATTTGGCCATAGCGCGCATACCAGTGAAAAATGACGTTTTTTTTTTAAGAGGACGTGTTGGAGCAGTGCAGGGCAGAAGTGTGCAGTGCCGTCCCTGCATGTTGATGTTGTTAAAGATTCGCTACCTGGAACAAAAGTTCAAAGTAGCACGGGCTATGGTGAGCCCGTAGTCAACAGCAGTCCTTGCAGCTTGCTGCATAGCTGAGCAGCTCTCTGGATAATGCTCAAACATTTTGTCCTTAAATGAGGAAATATGAAAATTGACAGAAAAGTTGTATATGGAAGCAACCACATTTCTGTGTAAGTTTAATAAGTATAGATAAGTGTGAAAGCCGCCATTACCTTCCAGGACATACACCTGGGAGGGGCAGGTGACCTTTAGTTCCTATATCGTAAATTAAATTATTATGGAACCTCGCTATAAGGCTTCAAGCGACACACGTTCATGGCAAGATTCCTGCGAGAAGATCCTCCACTCATGCCAGGTTGATGAGACGATTGGAATGAGGATAAAACGAATCACAAATTAAACTCAATGGCATGATATATCATTTAAAATCATTTTGAGGCAATGGAGGGACTTGAATCTGCGTTCTGGTAATTCCCAGACACCTGCTCTTAATCTACTCGGTTACGATGGTACAAAAGCTGACCAACCCGGAAATCTACTTCTGCATTCACTGGATTGGTTCTGGAGATTATCATGATAAACAAAGATGATTGGACCCATTTTCCGCTCTTCTTGGTAACATGAATGCGAGCGTGTACCAAAGAACCAATTCTCTTGAGCTCTGGGCGCCATTTTACATGGACACTATACAAGAAAAAGTCCTTATTAACATAGAACTTTACTCTGCCGACACCTGTTGGTATGTCGATGGTATTTTCTTGCAGGTATCTGGCCTGGAACGCTTGCTATGGCATATGGAAGCCTTCGCGCGGAGTTCCGTGGTTAATCTGACTTGCAAGATAGAGTCCTTGTTAAATAGAAATCCTTACGCAGGCACAAATCATATGTTGAACCACCGGCGATATTTGCAGAGACAATAGCACAAGTGGACCCAATATTTAGACGTAATTCCTCATTTCAACAAGAGGATGTAAACGACTGTAAACAGCTGTAAGTGAATGCCGGCCATCAAGAATGCACTGCATGTTTATCTTGGATTCATATATAATATTTGTTACGAATCCGGATTCAACGTCCGAGCCTGGAGCAGTGACAAACACGCCATCTGTGGGTCAGCTCCCGAAACCCCCGCCAAATGAACGACGACACCTAGTGAGGACAGCGTGTACTGGCCTCGAGGACCAGTTTCCAGTCTGGTTCAGCGCTCAACACCGCCGCCCCTGACCTCTGGTGAGGTGGTGCTCCGACGACAGCGCCATCTATGGAGTGGATATGTCGGGCGTTTGTATCTGAGCCTGTGAGTGTGGTGTATTAGTGTCCCGGTTATTAATGACGTGTCTGCTTACAGAGCCGACCTGGGACCACTGTGTTGAAGGTGTAGTCAGTCTACCCGAGGCAGCCAGTCTCCATACAGTGAAGTTTGCTGCAGCTGTCGTGACGTCGTCCCCCCGGAAGAACACTGTGGTGTGTTAAGCCTGCCAGTGGAGTGGCAGTGGAAGGATTTACCCGGGACCGACGGTCGGAGACGATAATCCACTGGGGTATTGAGGACAGGAGGGTGATTGGTGATATCACACGAGACTCCTGTCTAGGGCGTACCCCTTATATCGTTCGTGGAGTGGCCGTACCAGCCTGGGTGGCTCAGTACCTGCCAGCAGACCTGCTGGACGTGTGGTTGACGGCCTCCACGACGGTGCCCCCAGTGGACCTGTGTTGTGGCTGACCTGTGGCCAGGGTAGACTCGGCGTTCTCAGAGGACACGTCTTGAGGCCACGAAGAAAGCACCGCGGACTCAGCACCTAGCTTCGAGGATCCATAGTCTCCAGCAGAAGACTACAGTGTTGATCCCCTTGTAAAGTGTTAATACCCCTCCCCCTTTGTACTCCTTTTATATAATATTTATTTATTGGTGGTGGTCAATATATTATATTAAGTTCTTAGCCTTCTTTCCCTACTCCCTTTAAGTTACTTGCGTCACGGATCGCATCCCTTGATAGCCTCTACTGGCTTGGGGCCGGATATATATCTTCCTCTAACTACATCAGAGTAAGAACCCCGTTGCGTCCCGAGAGGGCCGTAACAATATTGGAGATGTGTTTATCACTGCTTGAGGCCTTCATGCCAGACTTTCAGCTCTTGTAGAGGGACGCGTGACCGTATTCACTGTCGTGGCGTTAAAGAACACATACCGACAGTGATATGTCTTCCTCCACTGCAATACACCGACAGTTTTGGAGTAATGATACCAACGGCGGTTATTGAAGACACGAGCAGAAACTGGAACGGGTTCCAGTTTCATGTTCATGTTCTCACTATTAGTGAGAACATGAATTACCTCATTTTCGTGTGTAATCAACAGTGATTAGGAGATTAAATGAAGGAACTGAAGCTTCAACCAGTACCTCTTCACAGAGCCAAACAGCGGACCTAGCAGTTGTAAATGAGTCTCTGTATAAGCTCTTGCAGGAATAAACTTTCATATCTGGGTTAGTTGACACGTATGTGATCTGTTGAAGATGCTTTGCATTGCTCCATAATATTCTTTTTGTCTTCTCCAGCAAAGGCTTTCTGGGTCAAGCGAATATATCATTCTCTCCTTTCTTTCAATATTTTCGAGACAGTGCCATAGTTTTTTGTTATGCAAATTGTTTGTGATTTGATGCCCGAAGTTTGTATAAACAAATTAGAAAATATATGTGTGGTTTAGTTGATTATTTCTCAGTTTGAGGTTATGTATTAATTGATATAATAGTTTCATGTCGGAGCAACGTACTGAAAATAATGTAGTTTGCCAAACCATCTTTCTGTTTGTTTCTTGTCATCATGTAAAACTTAAATAAATTGATCAAGCAGAATTTTATTTGTTGAATTCATGTTGATGCTTGAAGACAAAGTACAAATGCATTTTTGTCTTCAATCAAAATACCAAATACAAATATAGACACTACAAAAGCCATTTTTCCAAAATCTCAGTCAGTTTCCCCATTTCGAGTGCGGAGGTGAAAAGTATTCACATGTATATGTATATATGTATGCGCCCTGGGGTACGGGGGGAATTTGGGTAGGGGGGCGTATGGATTGGGGGGGAAAGGGGGTTGGAGGAGAACAGAGTTTCTCATTACACACTCCTTCGTGACAACACGCTCGTCTTAAAGGTGGCTGTTGTCTGCAACCTGCAACAATGCAAAAAAAAGAAAGAAACTGGGCGTATCCGCCACTGCCTCCCAAAACTCATTACCACAGGCATTACCACTCAGAAATTTCCCAAGTGTTTAATATCATTGTGGATCGTGTGTGATACATAGAAGAAGAATACGATAATTATGAACGCCATACTATCACACACTGTTGATTGTATGTTGCCCTTATCACCGCTGGCCGACCAAATATCAATTAAATCGTACAGATGCGTTGGAGTGATAGCATCGCGTGTTGTCACCTGGTTATTCTAACACAGGAGCGAGTTCTCTTACACTGTGTGAGGTTCCTGGATGTCTAGTACGTATCATTTCGCTTGGTGTTTCATTACGTGAAGAAGATTGCTGCAAGGTATTTGCTTGTGTATGGTGTGTGTGTGTGTGTGTGTGTGTGTGTGTGTGTGTGTGTACTTATCTAGTTGTGCTTGCGGGGGTTGAGCTTCTGCTCCTTGGTCCCGCTTCTCAACTGTCAATCAACTAATGTATAGGTTCCTGAGACTACTGGGGTCTATCATATCTATACTTGAAACTGTGTATGGAGTCAGCCTCCACCACATCACTGCCTAATGCATTCCATTTGTCTGCTACTTTGACACTGAAAAAATTCTTTCTAACGTCTCTATGGCTCATTTGGGCACTCAATTTCCACCTGTGTCCCCCTAGTGCGTGTGCCCCTTGTGTTAAATAGTCTGTCTTTATCTATCTGTCTTCATCTGTGTGTGTGTGTTTGCGAATGTGTTTGTAGGAATGTGTGTATTTGTGGGTGGATGAATGTTAAGCAAATGTGCATTAGAGTTTAAATATGTTTGTGTTTGTAAATGTTTATGTATGTGCAAGACGTGAGCTAGTTGCTGGAGGTCAACCACTTTCAAGCGCTTGAGTTGCACTAATGAACAGTAGCAAAAACAGGAATTGAATTCCTCCTCTGTTTTTTTTATTTCTACTAAGAATTGTCCCTTGATTCTTGTATGATTCTACTATTGGCATTTATCTATTCCGATTACTTATTATACTCATTTTATGATTAAAATGCTCTGCTGTCAATCAGTAACAATTCATTATGCTTCAACAAAATAGTAATTCTTCATTGTCAGCAGATGTCAGCCCTCAACACTGAATTCAACACTGTCAGACATCACCAAGAGACCGGAGAAATCAATATTTAACACTTAAACTCGAACCTTTTGTTCAGACTTGTTTAATATTAAATATTTGAACTTGCCATGTCACTCAGTGGCCATTTTCTTAATGCAGAGAGACAGGTCACATCTACACTGCATTTTGACCTGAATTTAGGATTCAGTGAGTTTTAACACGAGTTGTATTATTCAATCATCTCTGATGGTTATTTAAATTTAGTTTTTACTTAAATTATGTCATGTCTATGGTCTCTGATTCTTCGTTTACGTACATAAAGCAAGTACATAAAGCATGAGAATAATAGTTGAAATAAAGTATTGTTAATAAAGCAACTCAAGGAACTATAATATCTTAGGTGGTTAAATCTCAAACAGGAAGTTAATGGCCAGTTTCAGCATTGAAGCATGAACTTGTTACATTTGCATATGTGAGGTGCCAGCATCATACAGCATTAATTAGGCCTACCTGCTGTTGAGTGCCAACCTGACATCGTTTGAGGCATATCAACATTTCTATGTCACAATTTCCTTTTTCTCGCATCAATTTCAGACCCATTTGTAAATTTGTCTTGTAATGGAAGAGGGGTGCAAACTAGCTATTCGCGATACTCTGAGTACAGGAGTACAGCTGCTGTCAGAAACACCTATTTTGTGCATATATGAAAAGTTTTCGAGCCGTAAAAAATAACTGAAAGCATTAGTAATGAGAGCACTGGACCTGCCATGTCAGCCTAGAAACTGTGCACGCAAAAGCATCAGAAGTCAGCATGTCGAGAAGTGCGTGTATGAAACTCACGCACTGTGTGCGTGTGTGAAACTCACTCACTCTCTCTCTTTCGAGAGAGAGTACACAGCTGCATATGCACTCATTCTCACTTCTCAGGAGGTGAACATGCATTCAAATTCAGTAAATCTGAATTAGCATCTACAGACATCCTCATTCTACGGGAGATGCTCATGCACTCACACTCAGTACTCTAGAGGTACTCATGTACTGACCTTCCGAGCGCCACAGGTGCATATGCACTCACCTTCACTCCCCAAGATCTACACATGCACTCACTTTCACTCACCAGGATCTACACATGCACTCACCTTCACTCACCAGGATCTACACATGCACTCACCTTCACTCCCCAAGATCTACACATGCACACACTTTCACTCCCCAAGATCAACACATGCACACACTTTCACTCCCCAAGATCTACACATGCACTCACTTTCACTTCCCGAGATCTACACATGCACTCACCTTCACTCCCGCAAGATTTACACATCCACTCACTTTCACTCTCCAAGATCTACACATGCACTCAGCAGAGGAGAGTGCGGCAGGAGGGCGTGGGGGACCCCAACGCCACAAAATAACACAGGAGTCACCATAATTGGACCGCCACGTTTATTGCATCAGCCAACGGAATATTAATTTCGTGTCGAATAAGTTCTCAGACAAACACACGCAGGAAAATTATTTAACTCTAGGATCACAGGAGCTAAAATTCCTTAACTAACCAAATTATATTCAGATACTTGATAAAACATTATTTTTTTTCTATATTAATGGAAATGTTTGTCTGTTCGAGGTTGGAGGCCCTGACGCCTTTAGCAAAGGTTCTTTCAATTCTTGTTATTAATTGCTTTTGGGTACGTGCCCAACATGGGCTTGTCGGTATTTCCATAAACGAAAAGAGTGCCAAATGACTCTGTTTCAATACTACCCCCACGGCACTAGGGGTAGTATTTGCCAGTGCACGAACACTGACCGCATCCCCCTGTATGACTAAATGTTTAATGTCTCAAATATCTACCAGATTTATCTGGTAGAATTAATGGTATTATTAACACCATTAATCCTGCAAAGTTTAATGGGGCTATTCCCAAACATTTGGTCTCCATCCTTGCAGAAATATAATTTATCTTTTACATAGATATAGATATAGAGAGAGATATATATCGTCACTGAGTTTTCTTTAGGGAGAAAATAGCTTAGTACTTTCTATTTTCAAGCTTAATAGGCAATATGGTAAAAAAAAAATCTTGGAAACTTCTCAAACCTTCGAAGAAATTATTTGACCGAACAGAAGGAAATTCTCAAATGCTACAGCAGTTTCAGGAGAGATTGTCTAGTAAATACTGAAACCCTTTTTAGCTCGCCTGGATAATTACGCCAGGCAGCAAAGAAACTCGAAACGAAACGAATTAAACAATGTAAATGAGCCGTTTGGCAACACGTTATACATATTTTTCTGTTCCGTGGAAGTTGTTCACATACAAGAGTCTAATTAATCCGACACAAGATCGGGCAGGGGAAAAATGAGGCTCCATTGTTCCCAATTCGGAGCCTAATAATAAAAACATTATGCTAACTCATGGCCACTAAACAACACAAATTCTCTCTCATCATTTTTCGAATCATAGATTGGGTTAACTTATTCATATGCTATAACATATGAGGAGTCTTGCAAAAAAAAGATAACAGGTTATTTTTTTTCAGGATAACATAAGGTGTCCAGAATGCCTAGCGGTATTGTTAGCCCGGCTCCTCGCCTCCCAATGCCGACTCTAACAACCAATTAGGCTATTTGAATATTCTGAATCTGCTTATTAGCGCTGCTGTAATGGCTATTCACAGTTAACAAAGAACGCTAATATTCTCTTGTCTCTTGGTTGTGGTAGCAATTAATTAATGTTCTTTTCTCTTACCTTTTCTCAGTTCTCTCTCTCTCTCTCTCTCTCTCTCTCTCTCTCTCTCTCTCTCTCTCTCTCTCTCTCTCTCTCTCTCTCTCTCTCTCTCTCTCTCTCTCTCTCTCATTCTCTCATTCTCTCTCGCTCTTTCTTCCCGACCACTTGGGGTGGATGGAACAGCGATGGTCTCACTTCATGCAGGGCGGCGTTCAATCCCCGACCGTCCAAGTGGTTGGGCCCCATTCCTTCCCCCCGTCCCATCCCAACTCCTTATCCTGACCCATTCCAAGTGCTGACCTCTTCTATAGTCGTAATGGCTTGGCGCTCTCCTGATAATTCCCTCCCTCTCTTCCCCCCTGCTCTGTCAATCTCATTCATTATCTCTCTCTCTCTCTCTCTCTCTCTCTCTCTCTCTCTCTCTCTCTCTCTCTCTCTCTCTCTCTCTCTCTCTCTCTCTCTCTCTCTCTCTCTCTCTCTCCCTTTTTATCCTGTCTCTCAATATTAGTTATTATACATTTATTATATAATTATCCATATAGTTATAGATAAGTAATGTGCACATTTCAGTGAACTCTATACAGTAATTACCGTCTACAAATTACTTGAGTATTCCAGCCTCATATTCACTCTGGGGTTCCTAGTTTACATTTAGGTAAACTGTCACTGCATTTCACTTAGAGCCAAGTTTACCGCCCTGACGTGATCCGAGAGTTTGCTTCATTGACGCTGTTATTAATTCATCAGATTAATATATTAATCCCATCATCTTAAAAAAAATAATCCTATTCATTACTACAATGTGATATTGGAGTATATAAATGTTGAAGTGGTGCGAATCTATATATATATATATATATATATATATATATATATATATATATATATATATATATATATATATATATATATATATATATATATATATATATATATCGCTTGATTTTCCAAGACGAACTAAATGCAAAAGTATCTGGTATTTTGATCAGAAAAGCAGGAACCCAAGCAACCTACCTAACCTTACCTACTGATGTATAGAAAATGCGAGTTGCTAGTTTTCAAAGACCTTTGTAATATGCACTTTGGGGGACCACAACGTATGGAATGAGATGTACTAACTGAGAGAACAGGATGAATTATAACACATCAATTTGAAAACGTTGTAGCGATGTAGACCTGTGTAAACCTATCTTCCTTCATATGTAGATTGCTTACATATGAACTATGGTTCACTCATGATTTACATATGATAGAAACTTCATATGAAGTTTACAAATAGTGCAAATGTGGGAGGAAATAACCGTATACTCAGGATATGGTATATGCACAGTCAGTAGCTATATATACACAATATACACTGTGTATATTGGTATACAATATTCACAGTCAGTGGCTACAAAATACGAATGAACGGTCCCGTAGCAATATGTGTTAGTGGCAATGGCTGAGGATAAGGTTGTGGATTAGTGTTGTGTTTAATAACATGCAGCTGCCGGAGCGAGTAATGCAGGAAGACTGGGATTACGGCTAATCCCTCACAATCTGCGTTATTGGTGCAGCGGTTGATAACGCAGAGTCTCTCGCTGTACTGCTTCTAACTCCAAGCGGCGCTGTGTAACGCCTCGTTAACGCAGCCGTTACTAGAGTGATAGTTACTAGATTTAGTTACTAGTGACTAGCACAGCGTATGTCGGAATATGTGGTGCCATCGCGATATTTTTACTATTATTATTATTATTAAATTCTGATCAACACTTTCGGGTAGTTGGCCGTCTAGCCTTCATGAGTAGTTTGGCCTACCTACTCATGAGTAGACGGCCAATCTACTCGTGAGTAGACGGCCAATCTACTCATGAAAAACTCTCCAGACACCAAACAGAATTCCTTCAAAGGGGGCTTTGGGGGCTGTCAGCCCCCCAAAGATCTCAGTATATAGGCAAGACAACTACGTCTCTCTCTAGGCGATTAACAATGCACAAACAACAGGGCTCCATCAAAGAGCATATAATCTCCCCATACAACCAGACCATCACCAAAGATATCTTAACAAACAACACAGAAATTATCGACAGATACAACGACGACAGGTGACTCGACATCAGCGAGGCCCTTCACATCAAAAAGTCAAAACCAGCAATCAACAGCCAATTAACACAGAATTACATTCTACCCACTTCAGGACCCCGAATCAACACAGAAGCAAGAGGATAGAACACGCAATAGAGTACCTATTGATTCGCTTGTTCATCTCAATCATGTCCTGTATCACCTCATCTCAATCATGTCATGTATCACCTCACCCCAAGCGAATATAAGTATTAACAGAGTGTGTAAAATTGTCTTTGAAAATGTAAGAAGAGTCTTGCGAAACGCTTCTAGACGTCAGACCATAAGTGTGAAAATGAACTTTGGAGACTTAATTCTTCAACTACCCTCGACAGTGAAGAAAAACATAAAATATGTTGAGAAGATTCGTGTTAGAATCATTAATCTTACCCTTTCGGTCATATTCAACAACATATTTAACAAGAAAGACTAATATATATATATATATATATATATATATATATATATATATATATATATATATATATATATATATATATATATATATGCAAACAAGCCTGAATGGTCCCCAGGACTATATACAACTGAAAACTCACACCCCAGAAGTGACTCGAACCCATACTGCCAGGAGCAACGCAACTGGTATGTACAGGGACGCCTTAATCCGCTTGACCATCACCATGATGAAATGATAAAATGACCATGATAAAATGCTATGCCGAAGATTACTATCCGAGTGCCGGCGGGGAAGTGGTTCAAATAGCTTAGGCTATCACTTCCTTATGTCCGGTCGTGATGGTCAAGCGGATTAAGGCGTCCCTGTACAAACCAGTTGCGTTGCTCCTGGCAGTATGGGTTCGAGTCACTTCTGGGGTGTGAGTTTTCAGTTGTATATAGTCCTGGGGACCATTCAGGCTTGTTTGCATTTGTGTTCCTCACGTGTTGCCCCAAAGAATGAGGTGATTTGATAAAATGCTATGCCCAAGATTACTATCCGAGTGCCGGCGGGGAAGTGGTTCAAATAGCTTAGGCTATCACTTCCTTATGTCTAGTCGTGATGGTCAAGCGGATTAAGGCATCCCTGTACATACCAGTTGCGTTGCTCCTGGCAGTATGGGTTCGAGTCACTTCTGGGGTGTGAGTTTTCAGTTATATATATATATATATATATATATATATATATATATATATATATATATATATATATATATATATATATATATATATAGGGTTAATACTCACAGCAGTGAACCGGTTCTGGGCCGGTCACCTTAGGGCAGAATACTCATTTTTGAGAGTATATATATATATATATATATATATATATATATATATATATATATATATATATATATATATATATATATATATATACTCTCAAAAATGAGTATTCTGCCCTAAGGTGACCGGCCCAGAACCGGTTCACTGCTGTGAGTATTAACCCTGAGACGAAACTGATTGTAATGATGAGTGATGATGATAATAATTGCACTGTCGCCATGGTTAATATGGGAGAGATTAATCGATGGGATAAAGACAGAGATAATGATTAAATTGATGGTTGATTTTGTTGCAAGTAATTACTGATGCTGCGGGGGATAATACAGTTGTATTGTCCACTACGGCGTTAGAAGTTGTGTTGATTGATACAACAATGCTGAGGTGCTGAGTAAGACAACAGTGCTGAGTAAGACAACAGTGCTGAGTAAAACAACAGTGCTGAGTAAGACAACTGTGCTGAGTAAGACAACAGTGCTGAGTAAGACAACAGTGCTGAGTAGAACAACAGTGCTGAGTAAGACAACTGTGCTGAGTTAAATCAACAAAGCTGAGTAAAACAACAGTGCTGAGTTAAACAACAGTGCTGAGTAAAACAACAGTGCTGAGTAAAACAACAGTGCTGAGTTAAATCAACAATGCTGAGTAAAACAACAGTGCTGAGTAAAACAACAGTGCTGAGTAAGACAACAGTACTGAGTTAAACAACAGTGCTGAGTAAATGAACAGTGCTGAGTAAATCAACAGTGCTGAGTAAAACAACAGTGGAAAGTAACAAAGACAACACTGCTGAATAAAACAGCAGTGCTGAGTAAGACAACAGTACTGAGTTAAACAACAGTGCTGAGTAAAACAACAGTGGAAAATAACAAAGACAACACTGCCATCCAACTGACTTGCTTCATTGTAAACAAAGATTAGCATAATACGACCATTATCCATAATAACTTAAGCCAATTACAGCACTAATGGAGATACTGATCAATACAACAACACGACCAATTATATATATATAAAAAATCGTCAATATTATGATTTTAATAAAGAATTGCTGATCATTGCTTTTGATGAGATAACATTAATCCCTGGATCAATCCGGAGCAGGAAATTGGGACTGACATAAGTGATGATTGCAGCATTATGCAGAAGTGATGCTTAGGTAATGATTAAGCAGGGGATCAGAGATTAATCTCCTGTCGAGGCTTATCTGGTAAACCTGATTTACTAATGATAAGTAATTAATTGCGACTAGGCAAAGGTTGCAGTGTTGTGGTCGAGGAGGTAGGAAGCATTAATACTTCAGTGATCGTTGTTATCATGATGATGCTGTTATCAGGGTAATGCTGTTATCATGTTGCAGTTATTTTCATGGTGCTTGCTGATATCTTGGTGCTCTTTTCATCATGGTTCTTGTGTGACTGATGTTATTATGGTGCTGCTGCTGTGTTATCTTGGTACTGTTGTAATAGATTGTTATCTAATGTTGCTGTTAGCATGGAGCTGGTGTGACGGATGCTATCATGGGTGATGCTTTGGACTGATCACGATATGATGACATGATATCATGCTCTGTCACGATATCATGTTATCATATCGTGATTGAGACGCAAGTGCTGCCAGACTCCCTTCACAAGGGTGAAGGGAGTCACCCTTATGACTCCCTTCACTCCCTGGTGAAAGAAGTGATTGCAGAGGCAGACAGTGCAAAGTGCCTTAAGTTCTGGCAACGAAAGAATGCATTTGAAGCGTTCTAATGAGCTCGTAAACCTCTCGTTATTAGTAATGCTTCACTTGAGAGCTGAGAGTAAGTGCAAAGTTTGTGTGCAACCTCATACTCGCTAATGAACTAATTACGAAAACTAAGCAGAAGGAATTGTTTACTTCATATTTTCCTCAACTCATTCAATTATCAATTTAAGATTATCATATTTTTAAATTTCTGCTCTGAATTATATCATAAAAATGACGTTCACCTGGACTTTATGGCATGTAATAATTAATAGGTTTTTGTATTCCCTTTCTTGTATTTTGCTGTACTGGATCTGATTAAATGTATAGTCACTCGGCAGAACTTTTCAAATACGTTACGAAACTATATAATATAATTTCTGACTTCTATAATGTAAAATTATAGAAGTCAGAAATTCACCCAGCGCATAGGTTCGAACCCTAATCAAAGCTTCTGTTGGATTTATTCATGGGTGTTGGATTTGTTCACTGATCTATCACATTAATGGGATTTCTCTGTGTCTATCACAAATGTTCTAGGAATGTGTAAGTATTTCATTGAAAATGATGTTGGACCAGAAGTCTTGGTAAAAAATCCCAGGTTTGCTTACTGTAACCTAGAGCATGCTATTCATTGTAAACCTTCTAGTTTACAATGACCAATGACCCAACGCCCATTGAGTGGGTGCGGGATGCACGATATCATCATCAAAATTATACGTAGCTACCTCACCACAAATTAAATTCTATTGCTTTGAGGCTGTTTAGGTTCAGTTCTTGAACCCATTTTGCCAATAAAAGAAAGTTGAGATACCTATATCTCAACTTATACATGTATATATTACCTAACGTAACCACAGGAACGGAAGACTGAAACTCAACCAACCAGGCTACGAACACCCACAATAAGAGAGAGTACCAAGTTATACATACACACATGTATGTGTATAATATACAAGGAGGGGGTCACCCAACGAGAATATGGCTGCTGGAGGTTATCTTGAAGTTATCTTGAGATGATTTCGGGGCTTTAGTGTCCCGCGGCCCGGTCCTCGACCAGGCCTCCACCCCAGGAAGCAGCCCGTGACAGCTGACTAACACCCAGGTACCTATTTTACTGTTAGGTAACAGGGGCATAGGGTGAAAGAAACTCTGCCAATTGTTTCTCGCCGGCGCCCGGGATCGAACCCGGGACCACAGGATCACAAGTCCAGTGTGCTGTACGCTCGGCCATCCGAAGCGGCATCATATAAACCCGTGTCAAGCCGCATAAATTATCCGGCAGGCCTCACCTCCCCGGCTCAAAGACCACGCTAAGGAGTCCGTCCAATGGTCTGTCCACCGTCCGTCAAACGGACGGCCTCTGTACCGTCCAGCGAAGATAGCCAAAACATTCAAGCTTTGACAGGCGGCCGTCAGCGTGCAGCTGTCGTGCTAAGCATGCATCAATTCATCTTCAGAAGAAAGCTGTCATCTTTAGCAAGTTTCCTATAGCAGAAGAGCAAAAAAAACCATCTCGGTGTAGCCCACGGGTCTTCCCTCCGCCTGTGTGGTCTTCCCCTACGATGCAACCATACAGTGATATGCAAATTTGCGTCTGAAAATACGTCAAGCTTTATACGAACTTCCAATCTTCCCTCTCGGATCACTTTCAGCTCAGAAGAGATTGGTATAAAATATTCTCCAGTAAAACTTGGTATTAAGTAACGCAATGTCCTTACGTTAGTGTCAGGACGCAGGAATTGTTCTTGAGTTAGTGTCAGGACGCAGGAATTGTTCTTGAGTTAGTGTCAGGACGCAGGAATTGTTCTTGCGTTAGTGTCAGGACGCAGGAATTGTTCTTGCGTTAGTGTCAGGACGCTGAAATTGTTCTTGCGTTAGTGTGAGGACGCTGGAATATTCTTGCGTTGATGTTATGACGCAGAAATGTTCTTGCGTTGATGTTAGGACGCAGGAATGTTCTTGCACTAGGGTCAGGACGCAGGAATGTTCTTACTTTAGTGTCAGGACGCAGTAATAATCCTTGCGTTAGTGTCAGGACGCAAGTAATATCCATGCGTTAGTGTCAGGACGCAGTAATAATCCTTGCTTTAGTGTCAGGACGCAGTAATAATCCATGCTTTAGTGTCAGGACGCAGTAATAATCCTTGCGTTAGTGTCAGGACGCAAGTAATATCCATGCGTTAGTGTCAGGACGCAAGTAATATCCATGCGTTAGCGACAATCCCTTTACCCACTATGGTAATACTTTTATTGTTTGATTGTATATTGCATTGTATACACCAGAAGATGAAGAGACGACGATGTTTCGGTCCGTCCTGGACCATTATCTTACGGTCCAAGACATATGGCTTGAGGTGGTTTGGTCATCGTTCTTGATATCTTAGAAATTTGAACTCTCCTGTGTGGTTCATAGGCATATATGTCTAGTGCAAGTCTTAATTCTCATTCTTGGTGTAGATGCTAAGGTCGCCTCCACCCGATGCTCAGTCAAGACTATTCAGAATGTCTCATTATATTAACTTACAATGTTGAAATAAATGTTACTTGCATCGTTGAACTGATTCAACATTTTTGAACATATTATACTTGTGTATTACATGCATGGTTGAACACGATTCAGCATGATGGCTTTTTTGTGAGTCATCAACAAAAAAGGGGATACCATTATTTTTTACACTTCACCCTTTCCTAATATATTTTTCATTCCTTTCCCATTAATTATAATCGTATCCCATCATCTTTACTATTAATTATAATCGTATCCCATCACCTTTCCAATTATACTCCATAATCGTCTATTAATAAAATTATATCATCTTTCACCTTTTCCTGAATATCGTCTTATAAATTTATTCCTTCAGTCTCACCCTTCCACCTCCCTTCCATCAGTATCTCCTTCCCTCACAGTCTCCAGTTATTATTATTACGGTCTTCATTTCCCCCTCATTCTACCTCTCCTCCTCCTTCCCTTTCTTCCGTTTCCATTCTCAACCCCTTATCCATCCTCTCTCTTATAACCCTCCTCCCCCCCCCTCTCTCATTCTCCAGAGCAAGCCTCTCTCTCCTGCCTCGCCAGTGATGGAGAGAGGCATTAGCATTATCTTCATCCTAACCTCCTCCTCCTCCTCCTCTAGCCCCCCTTTACACATGTTGCCTGGTAAACAGATTTACATCCACAACAATGGGCCTAATTCACCAATCACGCCTCTTTTGATATTAGTTTTAGCATGTATTTAGGCGGACAGAAAAAAGAGGAAGCATGTTGTGTATGGCGTTTTGGAGCACAGGGAGCCAGGTGTGTGTGTGTGTGTTTGTGTGTGTGTGTGTGTGTGTGTGTGTGTGTGTGTGTGTGTGTGTGTGTGTGTGTGTGTGTGTGTGTGTGTGTGTGTGTGTGTGGTGTAGGAAAGTGGTGACAGGTGTGTGTAGCTTTAAGGGCCTGCTGGATGTATGAAATACCAGATGTGTGGTCAATGAATACTTTTACATGAAGGAAAGCCATGTGTGGAATCACGGGGGATTGATGAACAGAGAAACTGACACGGATTAAAGAGTAAACAAAATGTATTCTTAGCAAACTTGATTGAATTAGATGTCATCAAAATAAGGCAAGAAAGTAATTTTGATGTCACCAAAATAAGGCAAAATAAGGAAGGGTGCAGGCGATGAGTCACAATAACGTGGCTAAAGTAATTTGACCAGACCACACACTAGAAGGTGAAGGGACGACGACGTTTTGGTCCGTCCTGGACCATTCTCAAGTCGATGGATCGACTTGAGAATGGTCCAGGACGGACCAAAACGTCGTCGTCCCTTCACCTTCTAGTGTGTGGTAAGGAAGGGTAACTGGGTACCGGAAGTACCTGGAAAACAGGAAATAAAGGGACAAAGAGCTATGTTAGGCAGGATAGGAAAGGGGAGTGTCGAGTTCATTCAATTCTAAAACCGTTCCCTGTTCTAATATATGTAAACGACATAGCAGTAAGCTGAAACATATGTATATTTGCAGGTATTACAAAATTAATTATGAGAGTAAGAACAGAGGAAAACTCTAAGAGTGCTGCAGGGAATTCTCTGACAACCTTCAGGAATTGACAGACAAGTGGCTGTTGGAATTAAATCCAAATAAATGTAGAGTAATGAAAATGGAAAAAAGGAGATAAGAAGACCTACAGGAAAGTGGACAATGCAGTGCAATCTCTCGAATTTGGAGCATAAAACTGCGCTGCTGTATTCTACAGTAACCTACATCAAAGAGGTATAAAGCGTAAGAGTACTTACAATAATCGAATGGTCTGTAATAGATATATAAACATTTATTGTTCCTGTTCACTTCGTTCAAGGCATCAAATTATAATTCACTGTCGCCATGGATTTTGATTCTATTAACGTTCAGTATTTCCGTTGAACTCATACACAAGACTTCTTAATATATATATAAAAATATATTAACATTCATTTGTCAATATTGAAAATAATTTGCTGTCTTTTACACTCGTATGTTGATTATTCAAAGTCTGCTTGCAATCTCCTCCACTGCTGTTGCAATACTCCTAATTCGTTCAATTCAATTAAAAGGAGAGTTATTTTGAAGATTAACACTTTAATACCATTTATTTAAACCATTTTAAGAGATTCGCCACTCAGAATGATCCTTGTGAGATGGCACTTGTATCGTCTAGCCATTTTGATTCGATTCGATTTTTTTCGAATTGGAAAAATCGATTCGAATAGTGGAATAGATTCGATTCTAAATGACTAATAGTAGTCATTTTAGACTACTTCATTTTTGTACCAGGCATCTCTGTAAGGAAAAGTTTTTGGTGTTGAACTTTATCTAATATCATCTGAAAATTTTGGTAAGGCGCGTCTGCCTCCTTTTTTTTATTTGCAAGTTACATATTTATAGGATTCGTGAAGATTTGAAATATGTTTCAAACTTTCTTATCTTTAATAATATTAAGTCAAATCCTATTTAAGAATATATTTCACTCCTTCTGAAGATGTATTAATATACGAAATTACTTAAGGAAATTCCTGTTTCAGTTTTCCTCCGTGGTCTGACACTGTCACATTTTTAATCGCGTGTTTATTTTCGTGATATACACACAATATGTTTCATGTTTGAAATATAGTATTCAATTGGTTCCTAAATGATTCATGGTTTAATAACAAATTATCGTTTCAGTTACATTACAAACTACTAAACTAATTTGTCGATGATTGCAGGAACTTGCCATGTTTCCCTTGTTAAAGATCAGTCGGACATTGACAAGTTTTAAACTTTGTAGAACTGTTTGCATTTTAGGCAAGATATTAACACCCTTCAAAGTTTTGTATTGATATAGTGTAGAAGACATTCATGTACAGCAAAATGGTTTACAATCCTCTGTTGAAATACCCACGACCCAACACAGCTACATTTGTTCATTCACGGTCAATTGAATTTATTTTTCATGAATTCTGTCAGAAATGCTTTTAAAAAGTTGTAATAGATTAAATTCCATACCAGTGGAATAAAGATTCATTTGTAATATTTAGTCCTACTCAAGCAAATTCAAGTAACCCCTCTGAGTCCAAGACTTAATATAAGTCCCCCTACAAGACCAAGTCCAAGACTTGGAGGACTGTTTTGCAGTCTCCATGGCGTAGTGGTTAAGACACTCGCCTAGCATTTCGCAAGCGCTTTGTCCTGGGTTCGTATCCTGGCCGGGGAGGATTTATTGGTCATAAAACCTTAACTGTAGCCTCTGTTTAACTCGACAGTAAAATGGGTACTTGGTTGTTAAAAGATTCTTCTCAGGGTTCATATTCCAGGGAACATAGGATTAAGGATCTGCCCGAAACGCTACGCGTACTAGTGGCTGTACAAGAATGTAAGAACTCTTGTATATATAAATAAGTAAATAAATAAAACGTTGGTTGAAAAGATGTTGATAAAGGAGCCACTTGCAAATCATTTATGAACAGAAGCATGGAACTCATTAATTCTGTGTTTCGTAGTAATCTATCTATTCTAATAATCTCATTCCAGTAGTAGTAATCTAATTAAAATATTGAAATAATTAGGCATTAATTGAACAAAATTGCAGGAACAAAAACAATGGGATGAATTATTGTGTTCTATTGTTCATCATGACTGTGAACAAGGATCTGAGTTTGGAGTCACGTCACCTTCTAAGGACATCCTTCAGGTGTTCACACACACTCATCCTTCTCCTCATTTTGAATTTTGAATTTGAATCATCCTAATTCATTTTGAATCTATTTTGAATGGATCAGCTTTACGTAAACGTTTCTAGTAAGTCTATAATGCTTGGGTGTTGTATAACACGAATCCAAACAATTTTCCTTCATTTCTATGTCCTCTTTTTCACACGTTTTGCTGTTTTAAGAATATATAAATGCCAAGATTTAATAAATAAGGAAATATTTTCAAGCCTATAAAAACAAAAGCCAATAGCATGAAAAAAGCATGGGCCTGAGAACTGCCGGATCATGTTCTCAATATTAAAATGAACAGCGGATGTATACCTCTGGAAACCTGCGTCAGAATTAAAAAAAAAGCACCAGAGTTTCTCCATTATAGACTTGGCAACACTGAGAGGATCATCATTCTGACCGAGCGTGGAGAAGCTGGTCAGTATATTAATGGCAGAGTCCGAGCGAGGAAGAAGCTGCTATCAGTCTCCTGACCACAGTCCGAGCGACGAAGAAGCTGCTATCTATAGACTCTCAGTCCGAGCGAGAAAGAAGCTGCTATCAGTCTCCTGACAACAGTCCGAGCGACGAAGAAGCTGCTATCTATAGACTCTCAGTCCGAGCGAGGAAGAAGCTGCTATCAGTCTCCTGACCACAGTCCGAGCGACGAAGAAGCTGCTATCTATAGACTCTCAGTCCGAGCGAGAAAGAAGCTGCTATCAGTCTCCTGACAACAGTCCGAGCGACGAAGAAGCTGCTATCTATAGACTCTCAGTCCGAGCGAGGAAGAAGCTGCTATCAGTCTCCTGACCACAGTCCGAGCGACGAAGAAGCTGCTATCTATAGACTCTCAGTCCGAGCGAGGAAGAAGCTGCTATCAGTCTACTGACAACAGTCCGAGCGACGAAGAAGCTGCTATCTATAGACTCTCAGTCCGAGCGAGAAAGAAGCTGCTATCAGTCTCCTGACAACAGTCCGAGCGACGAAGAAGCTGCTATCTATAGACTCTCAGTCCGAGCGAGGAAGAAGCTGCTATCAGTCTCCTGACCACAGTCCGAGCGACGAAGAAGCTGCTATCTGAATCCTGACTCCCAGTCCGAGCGAGGAGAACGCTGCCGCCAGTATCACACTGTAAAGGAAGCTCTCGATTGTCTTTGTATTGCAATGGAAACTAGACATGGGGCATTAGCCAATAGCTGGTAAGGCTTTTAACAAAATGACAACTGGAGCACTAAACTCTATTGGAGAAATGAAACAAGTTTTCTCACTTCAGGATATGACTTTTTAACACAGGAGGGGGAGTGGCGATAGATAATGCAATATCTATTTTGTTATTTGTATTGAAATTTCTTTTCAATTAACTCGCTTGTTGCATTTAAACCATATATATTTAAAAAATATTTAGCCAACCCCGTTGAGAAATGCATTAACTTTACAAAGTGTTTCTCAAAATTGTCCACTAGGATTCCCTATGGGAGGAATTTCAAGACTAAAAAGAGGAAATTTGGCCTTAGGGGAATTGAAGAATTGGGAGAAATAAATTTGTCTTTTGCTGTTTAAATATATATATATATATATATATATATATATATATATATATATATATATATATATATATATATATATATATATATATATATATATATATATAATACCTCTGGGGCCTTGCTATTTAGGTGGTAGGCTTGGCCAATACTACTTCCTTTCTCACTCTTCAAAATATTTATTGCAGCTTTGTACCTCTCCTTTTGTACCATATGATCCCCCTACGTACAAATTACAAGGTACTGTGAAAAGTTTCGGCTCACACATATTCATGTTATCTATGTATGGGCTGGTTAGGTCAGGCTTGGGGTTCATGCGTTCCTGGTTCGGTTAGCCCTTTCTATTTTGTACCTTGTGGCAAATCAAGAGATGTGTATATACAAAATACGGTTTGTAAAGAGGCTGTGTATTTACACCTAGACGGGTATCTTATTTCTCTGTTTATATACACACAGAGTTTACCTTAGTCCTGGACTATATTCAGGACTAAGGTAAACTTGCTGGTAGGTCAGTAAACTGTTGTTATGGTGGCCTTGATATCGCTTAAGAGAATGATAGGCTTTAAGTTGACCACCAGCTCAATAAGAAACTATATACTTTTATAAACCAATTCCTGGCTAACCTGAATTGTAGCTAATATATTGCAAACCCCTTTTGCAACAAAATCCTGAAGGGAACTATGAGGAGAAAGCGCCAAGTCACTACGACTATATAGCACTGGGAAGGGGTCAGGATAAGGATTTGGGATGGAACGGGGTGGGGAAGGAACGGTGCCCAACCACTTGGACGGTCGACGATTGAACGCCGACCTGCATGATGCGAGACCGTCGCTCTACCGTCCACAACAAGTGGTTGGGAGCGAAATTAACCAACCAAGCGATATGGTTTAAACGATATAAACGAAGGGGTTTTAAAGGTAGACTTAGATGTAAGGGGGGAGAGGAGATCTGATAATTCATATCACCAAAAAAACTCTTGAATGGTTCAGATAGTGGTGCTGAGTCTGTGTCGAATGTCTTAAGTGTATTGAATACCTTGAGTGCGTTAAGATTGGTTTGTTTAGGAAATTGAATTCTTACGAGCATTTTGAGTGTGTCGAGAGACCTGAGCTTGATGAAGGAGACGGGTTTACCAATGGACTTGAGTGTGTCGAGGGACTCATATGGATCAGGTGAGTAGCGTACTTAGAGAGACTTAATTATACCGAAGGACTTGAGTCTGAGGAAGAAACAAAGCCCCACGAGAACTTGTGTGCTGAAGAACTTGGCTAGCCGAAGGACTTCAGTTTACAAAGGGTCTCAAGCATATCCAGTGACTTGTGTGTGTGTGCATGCAGAAGGATTTGAGTCTAACGAGTAACTTGAGAATGGATTCAAGTGCATCGAGGGACATGATTGTGTTTCCAAGCATGAGTGTATATAATTGGATGCTTCGGAATTAACGACCACCAATATTTATGAGCCTATGGTCACTGAGACACACTTGTGGTGACGCACTTGAATATTGCAACCCAATTTAGTGTATTATTAGAATTGTGTAAATCAGTATTCTTCAGTGAAGCAAATCATTCGAGCACACCAATACACTTGAACCTCAAAACATGTGAAACTGACAACACTCTAACGTGAACCAACACACACACGAATGCATTAGCACTTGAGTGTATCAAGGCACTTGAATGTACAGAGGATGGTCCAGGACGGACCGAAACGTCGTCGTCCCTTCAACTTTTAGTGTGTGGTCTGGTCAACATACTTCAGTCACGTTATTGTGACTCATCGCCTGCATATGTACAGAGGAGTTTTAGGTGGCTAAGCGTCCTCAACCATGCTGGATATGGTCATGCAAATTTTCTCTATGCTTCTACGAGGGCGGCATGCAAGCCTCATGCTAATAAGGTAACGACGACAATGGCTTTGTTATTCTTTGCTGGAGAAGGAATTGTTCTTCAGCGTGATTGTCGTGGTGTTCTCTCTCTCTCGTGGCTGATGTGAAGTGTTCTCGTTCAAGGAGACCGTCAAGTGTTGTTCTTCGTGGTGACCGTGAATTGAGTTACACTTACGGTATAGACAATGATTTGTTTGCCAAACTCATTTAGATTATGATGTAATGTGTAAAAGTGATGTTCTTCTTGTGTAGAGATGAACGCCTGATAGGAGGGAACACAAGATGATGTTCTTCATGTATCGTGATAACCATTCCTGGTCTCAGGGGAACAAAATGGTGTTCTGTCTGTGTGATAGAAGAACAACACTTGGTGACAGAGTAACACTATCGTGTTATTCCCGTGTAGCGAGACAACATCTGACGAAGAAAGAACAAAATGGTGTTCTTCCTATGTAGCAAGAGAGAGAGAGAGAGAGAGAGAGAGAGAGAGAGAGAGAGAGAGAGAGAGAGAGAGAGAGAGAGACAGAGACAGAGACAGAGACAGAGAGAGAGAGAGAGAGAGAGAGAGAGAGACAGAGAGAGAGAGAGAGAGAGAGAGAGAGAGAGAGAGAGAGAGAGAGGGAGAGAAAAACAACAACTTGTACAGACAACAACAAAATGGTGTTTTATTTATCTGTGAAGTGAAAGAAGGAACACACTGGTGTTCTTGTATAGAGCGAGAGAGAGAACAGCTGCAGGTAGCAGAAGAACAAAAGATGCAATAACAAGGCCCTCAGCTCCCAGCTGATGAGTACTGAAAGTCTCACAATTTTCTGAAACCAGGAAAAAAAGTTGGTCAAAAATTAAGAACTGAGCAATAAGATGCCAACGCCTTTCAACCTCTCTCCTAATCTCAAAAAGCGAGACGATCTTCAATTTGTAATTAGGCAATTGCATGGTTGAGTGGGGGAAAGAGAGGGAGATAGAGAATTGCATGCTGTATGAGATTATGTAATTATCATATGATAAATAATCTCTGACAGACACGCCTATCAAAGGCTTGATAGCCAATTAAGCTGCAAATGAACAACTTAATAACTATCATCATAAATCCTTCAAGATGGTAATAAATTCCCAAGGAAGCAGGACAGGTATCTGTGCCCGACAAGGGCGTATAAGTAACGAGCATTTCACCGTCAAGGTGGAAGCATTTGGGCCGTACAGAACGCTCTCATCAACACACCAGTAGCCACGAGTGGTCAGAAATGTGTGATATAACATCTAACACCCACTATGTGTTACTCTGCCGCAGTTAATCCCATAATAAAGGCAGAATGGGTAAGGGTGGTTAAATGGCACATAGGCCGTTGTTGCTGGGAGAGAGAGGGTCGCGTGCCACGGGTCGACCAATCACCGGCCGAGTTTCTCATCTGGCCAGCCACGACACTTATCTTCACTGTTGCCACAACACCTTAAAAAAAAATCGAAATATACCTTATTCCGCTATATTAACATTCTAAGACACAGTTCCATCACAATCTCTGTTATATACACAGCCTTGAGTAGCCTTACCTCTGACGCTAAACAGTCGGAGGAGTCGCTAAACGGCTCCCAAGTGGTTCCAAGTAGGAGCCTGGAACCGCTTAGAAGCTCTTCGGCCTCCCTGGCAACACCAGACCAGGCGATACAAGCAATTATTGGAGACCGAAGGGGTAAGCTGCTGCCCTTTTTTTTTTTTTTTACTCCTCAGCTCTCTAATGAAAAGATAAAAGAAGTGAGAAATGTGGAGGTGCGTGTGATACAATCTACAGCTAATTAGAAAAGCATTTAGCAAACCAGTACTACATCTTTTTTCTTATTTTTTTATTTTTTGCCCCACGCGCCAGGCTCGCTTGGAAATTGGTCGTATTTCTCTGGCTACAAATGGGTGCTGTAGTTAGGGGAAGGAAACCATTGGTTATTAAACTGGTTATGGAATCAACTAGCCGCTATTAACGTCGGAGGAAGATAGAGATATCCTCTCCGTTGGGTATATAGTCTCTATTGCCACTATATAGGGTAACCAGAAGTGTGTGTGTGTGTGTGTGTATATATATATATATATATATATATTGTTAACTGTCGTTAGTGCTTGACCCACCCATAGACCATCATCTCCATACGCAATACGAACAAGTTTGGATAACGAAATACTTTCAGAAAATCACTTAAAACCTTTCCTTTAAAATATTCAAATCCATTGAATAATCTGTGCATGAATCTGTTTAAATATGATGTCTGTGTAACTCTGTGGCATCCTGCGGCTTATCCGGGTGAGAACCCGACGGGTATTAAATGTAATTAATGACGGAAGTATATTAATTATCATTGTAATTAATGACGGAAGTATATTAATTATCATTGTACATGAGGATATTTTAGGCTGGTCTAAAGTCAGATTTGGGTGACGGTATTAGGAGTGAGGGGATGAGGGAGTGAGGGGGTGAGGGAGTGAGGGATGAGGGAGTGAGGGAGTGAGGGAGTGAGGGGGATGAGGGAGTGAGGGAGTGAGGGAGTGAGGGGGGTGAGGGGGGTGAGGGGATGAGGGAGTGAGGGGATGAGGATGTGAGGGGTGAGGGATGAGGTGTGAGTAGTGAGGTGATTTGAGGGGGGGGGGTATGGGGCGTGAATAATGCAGAGAGAGCATAGTTAGGGTCCCGTGAGTTGTGAGTATAGCATAGGGTGAATATAATGCCATTTAAGCCTTCAAGATCTTCTAATTAAAGCAACAGTTACAGCCCTGCTGCTCTTGTGCCAGGTAAGTCCACTACGGGCTCACCATAGCCCGTGCTACTTGGAACTTTTAGTTCCCAGTGGCTGAATCTTAAACAACAAACATTCTAATTAATGGCTATAGTAATAGATGCCGAATGCGTGATATCATTGTCTAGCTGATCATTTGTTTCACAAATATCTGGCCGGGGAAATGTTAAATAAGTTTTCACTTGACAATGAAAATGTGGTTATCATAACTTTGTAATGTTATAAGAATTCGTTATCGTTGAGGTATCGGGAACAAGAAAAGTCGAGATCATTGTAAACTGCGATTCGCTGAAAGTTTCAGAGCAGGAGCCGGATACTTTTGTCTTTACTTCATAAAAGTCTCCAAGTGCCGCTTCCTCCAGCGGAGGAACTCTTCAGTAGCACTCTAGGTTGCAATTCTTTTGACCATGTCGTGGTAGAGTCAACTAAGGCGCGTCTGGGTACCTCTCGGGCGTAGGTTCGATCCCTCATCACGACCCTTGTGGATTTGTTCATTTGATATATCAGGCTATTGTGATTTCGGTGTGTATACTGGAGGGCAACGATGACTCGAGAGGGTGATTACTAGACAGCCAGGCAGGAAAGCAGTTGAACAGGCATGTAGACATGTAGGAGGCCTGGTTGAGGACCGGGCCGCAAAGACGCTAAGCCCCGAAATCATCTCAAGATAACCTCATGATAACAGGCATGCAGGCAGGCAAGCAAGGAGGCAAGCATATAAGTAATGGTGTAGTCAGAAGGGCATCTTACCTTGAGGTGATTCCGAGGCTTAGCGACCCCGCGGCCCGGTCGTCGCCCAGGCCTCCTCGTTGCTGGACTGGTCAACCAGGCTGTTGGACCCAGCTGCTCGGAGCCTGACGTATGAGGGCTGACAGACACGCAGGTAGAGAAGACAGCCAGACAGGAGATGGCTTAAAAACGCAAAACCTTGCATAAATGACAGTCTGACTTGCCTATTACGGCAAGCTGATAGCTTTAAAAATATACGAAGAGTCCTGAATTGAATGTCTAGAGAAGATCAACAGTAGCATCGAGCGAGACGAAACCCGTATTGTGCGGCCCAGAGCGACAGGAGTGACTTATCTGTGATAGAATCGATGAATTCGAGGATGACTTTAAGGCTAAAGTCCTTAAAGAAGTGGAAATTGAAAAAAGGGTGAATTTAGAAAACGGAAATTAGGTTAAAAAATATCTGTACATAGAGTTTGTAAAGAGTCACAATACCGTGGCTGAAAGCAGAAGGTTTTGTATATACTATATGCGACTATAACGTATATATATACGTACATATACGACAAGCCATATACGACTATATAACGCTAGGAAGGGGTTCAAGGTAAGGATTTGGGATGTGACGAGGGGAGGAAATGATATCCACAACCACTTGAACGGTCAGGGGATTGAACGCCGACCTGCATGAAGCGAGACCGTCGCTCTATCGTCCAACCCCCAAGGGATTTCAGTTTTCTGAACGAATCACAATGAATTCTATCAATAGGTATAACCCAGACGATGAAGGAACTGTCGAACACCTCCACCCCAATTTTCAGTGACAAATTGGAAACAATTTGTAACTGAAAGAATATTTTCAGTGCCAAATTAGTTAACGAATGTAGTGTACAAGCAGGTTGAGGGAGTGGTCGAAGTGACTCTATATATATACCACTTCAAAAGTAGATATACCACTTCAAAAGTAGATATACCACTTCAAAAGTAGATATACCACTTCAAAAGTAGATATACCACTTTAAAAGTAGATATACCACTTCAAAAGTAGATATACCACTTCAAAAATAGATATACCACTTCAAAAGTAGATATACCACTTCAAAAGTATAAATGCCACTTCAAAAGTAGATATACCACTTCAAAAGTAGATATACCACTTCAAAAGTAGATATACCTCTTCAAACGTATCTACACGATTTCAAAAGTAGATATACCACGTTAAAAGCAGATATATCACTGCAAAAGTAGATATACCACTTCAAAAGTAGATATACCCGAGGCCAAAAAAGCCTCGACAACCAGCAGAAACAATCGCCTGAAGGTTGGAAATCGGAACCAAAGAGCTGAAGCAAACTGGACATGAGTATACCCACAGGCTGATGGTCGTACTCACGTACTCACGCCGTGAATACGCCAGACACAGCACCGCTCCTGTGCCAGGTAAGTTCACTACGGCTCACCATAGCCCGTGCTACTTGCCCCGCTCCTGTGCCAGGTAATTTACGGGCTCACCATAGCCCGTGCTACTTGGAATTTGTTCCGAGTAGATGAATCTATGACAACAACAACAACAGCTTGAATCGTCACACCGCATGTAGTGAAGGGAACTATCAGGGAGGGAGGGGAAAATCGCTAATCCATGACGAGTATATAGCACTTAGAAGGGGTCAAGATAAGGATTGAGATGGGACGGGGAAAGAGGAGGAATGGTGTCGGGGAATTGAACACCGACCTGCATGAAGCGAAATCGTCGCTTTACCGCCCAAGTGATTGGTCGAATCCTTCCTTCCTCCATCGACAAGGATTATCCTCGGCCAGCCTCTTCGTGAACGCGAATAATTGAAAAAAATTATGCAATACCCACAAGGTCCGTCACTAGTGGTGAATAGACACGTGTATTGTGTAGCCAAACTTACTATCATAGTTGATGAAAAGCCAACAGAGTTTTAATGGCCGGTAATGGCTTTTTAATGGACGCTAATGCATTGGTGCCGATAGATCCTTCGTCCTAGACCACTCCCAGACCAGAGACCGGCTCCATCACGAGGCTGGCTCTTACTGAACAATACTTGGGTGTCATATCTCTTGTGACATATTTGATATGTCGTCTGTGATATATTTGATATATTGCCTGAGACGTATTTGATATGTCCTATGTGATATATTTGATATATTGCCTGAGACATATTTGATATATTGCCTGAGACATATTTGATATGTCGTCAGTGACGTATTTGATATATCTCCTGTGACATGTTTGATATATCGCCTGAGACATATTTGATATATCACCTGTAACATTTTTTATATATATCCTGTGACATATTTGATATATCATTTGTGACAACTATTTGATATATCCTCTGTGATAACAACTTTAATATATCGCCTTTTATAACAATATTGTTATATAGACTATGATGAACCCCCTAATATAAGAGCATAAACACTTTGCATGCATCACCTTAGAAAATAGTGTTAAAACAACATTTCTGATGTTGCATTGTTGTATTTTTCATCGTATTGTTGTATTTTTCACATGGGAGGTCGATGTGGCTTGTTTTCTTGAAACATATATCGCCAATCACAAAAACATCCTTGGATATCACCTGAGGAAACTAAATTTGTGTTTTTTTTAATGGAACATTTGTATTTTTTATGTTTTATCATCTCATATAATATATATATCTATATATATCGCTTTAGACAGTGCTATAGCCTTTGTATATCTGTTGGATAAGGGGACAATACTGACGGTATTAAAACGTTTAAATGAAGCTCCCCGAGTGTCGTATATTGTCTTCCTCAAGGCGAAGGGTCCGCACCACGCCACCAGAGGTGGTACTTCTATTATTTAATATATATCTATTCTCTCTCTCTCTCTGTATCTCTCTCCCTCCCTCCCACTCTCCCCGCCTTCTCTTCCCCCTTAATATTTTGGGGAAACATTAACATTAACGCAGCATTGACCAGTTCCGAAATGCTGCGTTCAACCACTTGGGCTAGACGGCAACAGTGGAACATAAATTGAGGTTACCTTGAGGTGGTTTCGGGGCTTAGCGTCCCTGCGGCCCGGTCCTCGACCAGGCCTCAAATAAGTAAGAAAATATATAGTAAGAAAATTCGAAATAGTTCCGTTGGATGAGTGTAATTGAATAATAATTGTAATTGACATTAATTGAGATAATTGAACCATTTCTTTACTCAAAGAACGTTGATATAGAATATAGGTTTTATGGAAGATGATTAATATACTGTATTAATTTTTTTAATGTATCTTTGCGAGGTATTTAGCGACTTAGATGAAAGATGATTTAGTGAGTGGGGGGGAGGGGGGTTAGTATTGGGTCCGAACCCCTTTTTAATAGGACGAATAGTGACACCCCGCCAAGCCTATGTTTGTCCCGTAACCCAGACCATTGACCCTGCAAAGTTAGACAGGTAAACATGCATATTTACTCTTGTAGATATAGACATATATTTATGTATGTGAGTGAGAGAGTATAATGAGAGTATTTACGTGAGAGAGTATAATGAGAGTATTTATGTGAGAGAGTATAATGCCTGTGAATACCTAGTTGTGCTTGCGGGGGTTGAGCTCTAGCTCTTTGGGCCAGCCACTTAACTGTCAATCAGCAGATTTTTCTGTTTTTTCCCACCCAAAAAATATGTTTGTGTGTACACAAAAAGCCAAACACGTTGCCCCAAACAGCATAAATAAAATAGTTGTGAATGGTGATGCTGATGATGTTGGAGTAAATGAGAGTATAATGCCTGTGAATACTGCAGCCACAACGCTCTAATGCCGGTCAAAATAACAGCTTTGGGAGAGGCCGTGGAGAAAACATTACAGTAAACCCATCAACTGATACTCGCGGCTCTCCGCTGGTATCGGGACCCGGCATCACAACTCTCCCTCCAAAAAAACAAACTCCGTAAATAAATGTGTATTTTAGAGTGTCCAGTTTCCAAATTGATTATGGAAAGTAAACAGTGTGTACATCATGTGTATTTTTCACTCGTAGTCATCAGTAAATTTGTATTAAATTGTAACGCACGGCCAGCTGATGTATGAATTATGTATAACCATCAGGAGTGGGTTAGTATTGTTCTCGCGTCTGTCTGTCTCTTCCGTCTCTGTCTCTTCCTCTCATTTGCTATATGGTAGCTGAAGGCAGCAGGTAATATGGAAAAGAAGGGTGAGCAGAAGGCAGCAGCTGAGGGCTGAAGGGAGGGATGTAACATCAGGGAGGAAAGGTAGGAGGAGGTAGCAATGAAGGGACAGACGGTAAAAGCAAAGAGGGTAAGAGATATAAGAAGGCTGCAACAGTGAAAGGGGGTATAAGGTAAGAGCAGGGAAGGGCAAAAAGGTATATGAATGCAGCAACAGAGGAAGGCAGCATCAGAGGAAGGCAGCAACAGAGGAAGGCAGCAACAGGGGAAAGCAGCAGCAGAGGAAGGCAGCAACAGAGGAAGGCAGCAACAGAGGAAGGCAGCAACAGAGAAAGGCAGCAACAGAGAAAGGCAGCAACAGAGAAAGGCAGCATCTTCCCCAATAACCTCTATATCACCCTTGTAGTTCTTCCTGTCACCCTCCAGAATCAATCACGACTAATTTTCCCCACTCCGTCTACACAGCGTTAAGGCACGGCTGTCGGAGGCGGCTGCGTCACT
>NC_091157.1:47037205-47087205 GCF_040958095.1 Procambarus clarkii
GCAAATGAAGCCGAAGTCACGGTCAAATGTTGGTCGTGTGCTTATTGTTTGCGTTAGTGAAGCAACCCCCTGCCACCCCCCCCCCCTCCACCCCCTTTGGGAGGGAGGGGGGGGGTCTCGTGGACGCATTATGGGGGAGGGGGAGAGGGGGGGAAGGGTCTTCATTGATGATTATAGAGAAGATCCTATACCTCCTCCTCTTTCATTGATGAGAAGGGAGCTTTCGTATCTTCATTGAAGATGACAGAGAGGTATCTTCAGCTCCTGTCATTGATGACAATGGCGCCCTCCTTACTATCCCATTGATAACAGACTGGTGGTCCCCATTGATGGCTGGCTGTCAAATCTCCTGTAGTCTCTCACTGGTACGACAGACCCTTACTTCTGATTTCACTCTGATTCACTCCGTGAATCTTTTCACTCTGATTGATAAGCCATTTATGAATTTGTTATATTTCCATTCTGTAGTGGCACTCGTGCCCAACCACTTGAGTAGAGCGACGGTCTGGCATCATGCATGCCGGTGTTCAATCCCCGACTGTTCAAGTGGTTGGGCCCCATTCCTTCTTTTCCACCCCATCCCATCCCTAAATCCTTATCCTGACCCCTTCCCAGTGCTATATAGTCGTAATGGCTTTCATGCTTTCCCCTGATAATTGCCTTCTCTTGTGGCCACACGCTGTCAACAATAAACATATCGACTACATTCAGTCAGAGGCGAATAGCGGTCAAAGATTGTTAGAGAAAACATTTAAGATTGACACAGGATGTTGGAGACTGCTTGGAGGAGGTAAAGGGCCACATACTGTTGGAGAATTGGCGGTGGGGAAGCATCACCCCCACCACGTCATCCCATGAGGTACACTCTCCCTCACCCCTCACAAGCCCCCCTACAACCCCTCCCCCACTAACCACAACCACCACCGCCTGATTGGCTTCCATATATCACTCATCTCACCGGAGCAACGGAGACATTCTCTAATTAATAAGGACGTCTCCGGCCGGTAATTAACCCCTTGGCCAGGTTAATTACAGGTATCGCTCTCACGCCCAGAGCGCGGAACAGTTAAACAGTATAAAATACGGACGTTTTTAAGTGGCACAGCTCCTCCTCCGCTCTTACCTGACCGACTCCAGGCTAGTAATTACAGAGATTAATAGTTTCACTCGGTAATAACAATCTACTGAATCCAGATTACTACTTGATGATGCGTATATATCTCCATGAAAAGTTCTTCCTCCTCCAGTAGATTTTGAGGTTATCTTGATGTGATTTCGGGGCTTAGCGCCCCCGCGGCCCGGTCCTCGACCAGGCCTCCTTTTTTGTTACACATCCCCAGGAAGCAGCCCGTAGCAGCTGTCTAACTCCCAGGTATCTATTTACTGCTAGGTGAACAGGCGCATCAAGGGGTGTGAAAGAAACTATGTCCTTAGTTCGGAACCTTAGTGACTACGAATCCCCAACGCTGTCCACTCAGCCGTCAGGCCCCTCCAGTACATCGTCTCTGAAATGACTTCCTCGAATTCTCATTCTAGCCTCATAAACATTCCAAAGAAAGCTGCAAATGTAATTATGACAACCCGTTAAAGAGTAATGAACGAACTAATCACATACACACGCCTCTCGGAACCGCTGCAAATATCGTCATTGTGCTTAAAGGCAGACCTTAATTACCACCTTGGTTGGTAAAGTGATTGTTGATGGGCGTGGTTACACCCCTGGGCGGAGCGCTGTGATTGGTAGGTTCCGCGCACGCCAGTTAATGGGGGGGAGGGGGGGGGGAGGGGGATGGGGCGCAGCCTGGGTCTTCCACTTCTCACCAGTAGACTGACGGCTCTAAGATTGCGCACACCTTTATATAGTTGAGGGGGTCAGCTTTTGCACGCGGCTGCCCCGTCAGGGGGGAAATTAGTGTGTGTGTGTGTGTGTGTGTGTGTGTGTGTGTGTGTGTGTGTGTGTGTGTGTGTGTGTGTGTGTGTGTGTGTGTGTGTGTGTGTGTGTGTGTGTATGTGTGTGTGTGTGTGTGTATGTGTGTGTGTGTGTGTGTACTCACCTATTTGTACTCACCTATTTGTGCTTGCGGGGGTTGAGCTTTGGCTCTTTGGTCCCGCCTCTCAATTGTCAATCAACTGGTGTACAGATGATTGTGTGTGTGTGTGTGTGTGTGTGTGTGTGTGTGTGTGTGTGTGTGTGTGTGTGTGTGTGTGTGTGTGTGTGTGTGTGTGTGTGTGTGTGGAGAGAATTAACAGGTGTTGTGATTTACAGCACTAAGGGCTCGTGAAGGAGGCATCAGCCAGGATCACTAACAACCAACTCTCTCACACACACGCACGCACACACTCGCACACCTACACCACCACACACGCACACACACACCTCCACACCCACATTTCATACTTATGTATCCACCTCCACATACACATGCACACACACCTCCATACCTATTAACAAAAACGTGTCGGTTCTTTGCCTCATCCTATTTTCAATATTTGTAAGCTACCTGATAGAGGAAATTGGCTCCTGCACACCAGTGGTTGCATTTGATACGAAAGAAATGGAAGAGTCGGACAGAGAGAGATTGTGATGAATTGTAAGCAGATTTGGACGCACTTTAGAAGTGGTTCGAAAATGGCTGCTTGAATTTAAACCAACCAAATGCAATGTTATGTTCAAACATGACAAGAATGTTTAATTACCTTGACGAGAAAAGAGAGAGACTAAACTTTCTTAACAAAACAGGATTCTCTTTTTTCCTGGTTTATAAACATAAAACTAAAACAAATCCTGAATACAACCAGGAAGAAATCAAGTAAAAGTCTAAATGAAAGTAACACCAACTGTAAGAACTTCCCGAAATAAATGAGAGGTTATTAAAACCACTAATTACCCCCAGAAACCACTTTGTGTGGTTATTAAAACCACACAAAGTGGGTTTCTAAAGTCCATTGTCTCCTGCATTCTTCTCGGTCCTTTGAAGGCATTAACAGAACTTCTATTAAGCTACTTCAGCTGATTTATCGCTCGTTAAGCAAGAAATCCGGCAATTTTCCCCTTGACGTTAGTGCCGCGACGGACCGGATGGGAGCCGGCTGGAGTTTTATCAAGTTGGTAACGTCTTAACACCTTTTTTGAGATGTTGGTGGAGGACGGGTTCGACTCCTGCTGGCTAGCTCACTCGCTCACTCATGCACTCACAGATTCACTCATTCGTTCACTCTCTGTCTGACTATCTGTCTCTGTGGGTTTATCTCTCTCTCTCTCTCTCTCTCTCTCTCTCTCTCTCTCTCTCTCTCTCTCTCTCTCTCTCTCTCTCTCTCTCTCTCTCCCATGAGCCGTGATGTCCTGTCCTTTGTCATGAAGACAGAACCTATAGGATCTATCCTTTCTAGGACGTAACGTCCCTATAGATACGTCGAAATGTCGCTATAGATACGTCGAAATGTCCCTATAGATACGTTGAAATGTCCCTATTGATACGTCGAAATGTCCCTATAGATACGTCGAAACGTCCCTATAGATACGTTCAGAATCGACCACGTCTAGTCGATTTTAAACAATTATTCACTGTAAGGATTTATCGAATTCTCAGCTATTTCCCAAACATCGACACTACTTGTGCTAACTGTAATCCTATTTTCGCTCTCAGCACTTGTTCAGTTTGTACTTCATGCTTAATATGGTGCCGGATTCCACGCCAGTGTTGCATATCTGGTGCCTTGAGAGGGTCTCTATTTAGGTTTTGAGGTTGAGGATATACTAATTTTGCTAGACTCACATATGCCGCCGATGTTACCAGGTTTATGTGTGCCTCTGGTGTCGCTGTTGGAATTGTATTCACTCTCAAATCTGTTTTCTGTCATTCCTGTAGTGACCTTCCTGTTATAGTGTCCGTGGTGGGCTGAGTGGTAGAGGGGTGTGAGTGGTAGTGGGGGTATTGTGGTGGTACTGGAACAATCAACTTAAATCTTGAAAGAACTTGATTACAAAAAAAAAAAAAAAAATACGTGACTCGTCTGTGACCTTGATTTACCTTGGAGTAGAGGTGGAGACGTGTAGGGGGGACGTGGGGGGAGGGAGGACGTGTAGGGGACGAGAGAGGGGGGTAGAAGCGAGGGGGGGGAAGGGACGTGGGAATAGGCGAGAAGAACGTGGAAGAGGCGAAGGAATGTGATGAGAGGGACTTGTGAAGCAATGAGAAGGACTTGTAGAGCAATGAGAGGCACTTGTGAAGCAATGAGAAGGACTTGTAGAGCAATGAGAGGGACTTGTGAAGCAATGAGAAGGACTTGTAGAGCAATGAGAGGCACTTGTGAAGCAATGAGAAGGACTTGTAGAGCAATGAGAGGGACTTGTGAAGCAATGAGAAGGACTTGTAGAGCAATGAGAGGCACTTGTGAAGCAATGAGAAGGACTTGTAGAGCAATGAGAGGCACTTATAGAGCAATGAGAAGGACTTGTAGAGCAATGAGAGGCACTTATAGAGCAATGAGAAGGACTTGTAGAGCAATGAGAGGCACTTATAGAGCAAAGAGAAGGACTTGTAGAGCAATGAGAGGCACTTATAGAGCAATGAGAGTATAGGATATTAGAGTCATGAGAGGTACTACCAGAGAGCTGAGAGCAACTAGTAGAGAGATGAAAGGGGCCACAGTAATAGCGATGGTTAAAAAAGGTGTTCGTACTAGGAAATGGATCGATGGAATGGGCGCCTGAGAAGGGTGTTAGAGAAGGGTAGTGATAACGGCTGCTGGTGATGGATAAGGATCCCGAGGGGGATTTTTTTTTGTCTTGATATTGGTGATCGCGAACGCTGTTGTGGTTGGCAGCTGGTGAAAGGGGGGTATATTGCTGACTGGAGCTGGAAAAGGGTGCTGTGGAAAGGTTCAATGGGAAAGTGTGCAAGTGAAGAGTGTTCAGGCAGGAGAGGTTGATGACGTGAGGAGACATTTGTGAAGCATGTTTAAGAAATATATGTTAGAGGGAACCTGTGTTGAAGAAAAGTGTTGGAGAAGTGTGTATTAGGGAGGGGGAAGTGTTGGGGGAACGGACCAGTAAAGGAGAGCATTTTGGGTTTCCTGGGGGGGGGGGGGGTCGGGTTGTCACCATTATTTAAAGACGTCTAAAGTGCGTTTAATGATCCGAGATATCTCAGACGCCAAGAAGGGGAGAAAATCTTCCCTTCTGTCAAAAACTGTCAACAAAAAACAAAACACGAAACTAAGGATTCAATTTAAATAACTTTGAATTTAGTCAACGATTGTAGAAACCAGTTGGATGTAAATATGTAAATATGATTTGTCTTATTTCTCATTATCTCTCTCTCTCTCTCTCTCTCTCTCTCTCTCTCTATCTATCTCTCTCTCTCTCTCTCTCTCTCTCTCTCTCTCTCTCTCTCTCTCTCTCTCTCTCTCTCTCTCTCTCTCTCTCTCTCTCTCTCTCTCTCTCTCTCTCTCTTGACACGAATGCAACAGGGAAAAGTATTTATGAAGAAGCGCCCAACATATATGACTGCGAGCGCCTAGAGAGAATGGTGAGAGGATGCTGTATATTCGTTGAGAGGATGAGAGCTCCGCCACCATAATACTCTCCCTCTTAATTAGCGGGTAAAGAGTCCCACCTTGAGACAAGCAATGCCGTGCTCTCAGAAGCTCGTAGTCTATGCCTCTGTGAGTCATGGCATATTCTTTCATAACCGGACATGCTCCCGGTTCCTGCAGGCACTGGGGTCTGTACCCACAAGCATGTATTTTGAACCGACAGGCATTTCTATGTTCTCTATCACCGCTAGCTATGTCTTCTCTTCACCGACGTTTGTCTTCTGTACCGCCAGGCATAACTTGCTGTACCTCCAAGCATGTCATCTGTAACACACACACACGTCTCTGGTAACCCAAGACAAATTTCTTCTCTTCTAGGCACCAGCTGCTGCTTCACAGTTGAATACCAAGAGCGACCAATGAACGGATCTTGAGTAGTGTCTCATGTGAAGCCCATGAGACACAGAGCAGCATTCTTCCTGTCACTCGAGAGATCACTCTCTCGACTATCTTTGTCAATCTTCCACGAGAATCTTTCCACTGTCGACCAGGGATGCTTAGGAGCCCCTCCGCTACTCCTTCCTGTCTTACAGAGATAATTCCATGAAGGATCCAAGGTTAGCACACAGCTGAAGTGGAACACCCTCACTGAGTGACATCAGACAAGCAAATGACGTATTGTGGCCCAATCGTAGGCAGCGTTGCTGTCACGTGACATCATAGATATCCTCCCATTGGCTGCATTTGGTAGCCTGACTTCTATACAGCATCATTGCCGGGTAGTATATTGGAGCTTTTTATGCTGCACTCTTGTTTGACCAACATAATACTTTAATAAATAGATGCCACATAATATGAGCCTCTTTTTTGTAAGTTAAAATATCCTAACGAAGGGGAAAGGTTCATTGGTAGTCCTTCATGCTGGGTGTGGGTGAATATTACTCATTGTAATACTCACATGAGTATTACAACCTTTATGCAGGTTGTGGGTGAGTATTTCTCACAGAATGTTGGGTAATGCTATGAAAGATTGAGGAATTATACCTTACCTTACTCTCTTGCTTGCCTCTCTTCCACATTCGCTCGGTCGCAGCATTATCGATCCTTCTTGCCTTTCTCTTTTCCCTTCCTCCCCCCTTCCCATTATCTTTTATTTTTATCTGAGTTGTAACTCATCACTTCTTCTCTAATCTCTTCATCTCTTAATAACCTCATTTCCCTTTCCATTTTAATTCAGGCTTCGTCCTCCGTGTCTGTCATGTGATTTCATCTTCTCCTCCCCTCCTTCTCTTCCTTCTTCTCCTTCTCTTCCTTCTTCTCTTTCCCCCCTCTTCATTCACCCCTTCTTTCCTTCATTCTCCTTCTATTTCACTTTATAATCTCTTTCCCATATGTAGACAAATTTAGCTCCGTGAAACTTGCAGTGAAAATATTATGTATGATCGGATTTATTTCATCATAAACTCTCTTTAGATAGATAATATTGATGTTGTATGGGGCTAGAGAGCTAGAGCTCACCTCCTCGTCGTCTCTGATAGGTAAGTACTATAGTGTGTGGCAAATGTGTAATTGGTGACGTCATCAACATGGCCACCATTGACAAAGTCGTCAATATTTCCGTTATTAATGGATTGATATATATATATATATATATATATATATATATATATATATATATATATATATATATATATATATATATATATATATATATATAAAATTTCAGTGTCTGAATTTGGAAATAATATGATATGTTTAGTCGTAAAAAAATTCTATACAATCTCTCCTCTACGGTGAAGCACTATTATCTCCACTACTGTGCAAGATAAGAATGTCCTCTACTGCGAAGGAATTTCTTCACTGTGAAGAATTCCCTTCCACATTTATCATAGTAAAGAACCCGTTCCCATGTTTATCTCACTGAAGAACCGCCCCCGTTCCATATTCTCCTTAATGAAGAGTCCCTTTCCATATGTACCATAGTGAACAACCTCTCCCATATTTACCGTAGTGTAGAACCCCTTCAATATTTACTGTAGTGAAGAACCCCTTCCATATTTACTGTAGCGAAGAACCCCTTCCATATTTACTGTAGTGAAGAACCCCTTCCATAATTACTATAGCGAAGAACCCCTTCCATAATTACTGTAGCGAAGAACCCCTTCCATATTTACTGTAGCGAAAAACGGCATCGGCCTTCCCTTCCGTTGTAATAACTGTGGGTATTTGCAGGGTATTCCTCCCCTCCCTTCTCTCATGAAGAGAACCTGTTCCATCGATCTCTAAGCAATGCAGTCTCTTTCTCCCTTTCCTGCTGCTGTGAAGAACCTCCTCCCCTCCCAGTGATAGAGGAGAGCCTCCCTCTCTCTCCCTTCCATCTTAGTTAACGTTAAAACTCTCCCCTCTCTCCCTCCCTCTCCCCTTCCAGTGAATGTGGAATGGTACCCCCCGCCCCCGCCCCCCGGCCAATGACTCATCGCCAACACATGTAATATGAACAAGCCAATTATACGGTAATTTCTCCAGGCTCGGGGCTATCAGTGGTGTGGAGCGCGGAGGAAGGGCCCCTACCACGGCCACCACCACGGCCACCACCACTACTACCACCACCACTACTACCACCACCACCACTACTACCACCACCACCACCACCACCACGGCCACCACCACCACCACGGCGACCACCACGGCCACCACCACTGCCACCACCACTACTACTACCACCACCACGGCCACCACCACTGCCACCACCACTACTACTACCACCTCCACCACCACCACCACTACCACGGCCATCATTATCACAATCTCCACCTTCACCCTCACCACCACCACCACCACCACCACCACCACCACCACGGCCACCACCATTACCCAAACCGCCGCCACTCTCACTATCACAACCACCATCTTCACCCTCACCACCACCACGGACACCACTATAACCACCAACACAAATGCCACCTCGACCACCACCACTACCACCCCCCCCCCACCACCACCACTACAACCACTACCCTCCCCCCCACCACCACTACCCTCCCCCCCCCACCACCACTACCACCACTACCACCACAACCCCCCCCCACCACCACTACCACCACTACCACCTCCCCCCTCCCTCTCGGGGCAAAATTAAAAAAAAAAATCACCACCACTACCACTACCATCACCACCACTACCCCCCCCCTTCCCACCACCACCACTACCATCACCACCACCACCCCCTCTGTGACTGTCAACACCTCTCCTCTGCCTCCATAAACACCTTCAATCTACTTTTCACCACTACCCCAAACGTATAAGCGAGAGTTATTGAGCAAAAGATAAGCGAGAGTGGAGGGTATCATTCACACGTGATTCCAAAATTATTTCCATTATTCAATGCTCATTGCTTGAGGCCATCTTCCTGCCCGCGGAAATAAATGAAAATGAGTTCTAGATATTGGAGACGAAATGCTTAATTGAGCGCAACGTGTGATGGCTGTGAAGAGCTCAAGTTTGTGATGATGTAAGGGACAAGGAAACAGAGAGAAAAGGAGACGGGGGACAGATGGGGCTGATTGACGGACGGATGGGCAATATAGGTACCTATTGGTGGACAGTAAACAGGTACCTGGGAGTTAGACAGCTGTCACGGGCTGCTTCCTGTGTGTGTGTGTGTGTGTGTGTGTGTGTGTGTGTGTGTGTGTGTGTGTGTGTGTGTGTGTGCGCGCGCGCGTTAGAAAGAAATATATATATAGTAGGAATAATAGAGGAAAAATATATTGGTTAGAAACGCGAGGTCCAAGAGCTAATAGCTTGATTCCGCAGGAACAAATAGTACACACACACACACACACACACACACACACACACACACACACACACACACACACACACACACACACACACACACACACACTTAAAAAAGAGTAAAATCGTGAGTTTCTCGTAACACAGGGTGTGGCTGGTGTTTTAATCTATCCGGCCAGCTGGTATCGGATTAGCAGCACTCTGGTAGACCTGGCCAGGTTGATCCGGATGATATGTTAATTACTCCATCCGATGCTCTACACTGAAACATTTTAACACTTTTGAATCCTGCCTTTTCCTCTGTATTACAAAACAAAACAAAAAGAATGATAAAGTGATTGAAATGTTGTCATCCCAGTGACTTTGAGGCAAAATGAGATATTGTAACACTATAAATTACGTGTAACTTATTATAGAATTGGGACATTGGGTGTTTTTTTGTGTGTGAAATTTATTTTGATTTTCGTCTTTTGAACCGTAAAGCAAATATTAATTGGCAGGAAAGGGAAGAAGATGCAAAACTAGAAACACAAAAAACCTTGTAATGGTCAACTAATTGAGACTCAGACAAACACACAAAACTAGAAAACGGACAAACTAGCAAACAAAAATGACTCAAATACCACGAAGAAAATAAACAATAATTCCTATGACTAACCAACTGAACCTTTTGGGGACATTGAAACATTAGTTGTAAATGTTTATTGCTCGATGCTTTTATCTTCCATAACTCAATGTTAGTTGTAAATGCCTCTTATCCATTTTTTGTTTACCTTTGATCAAAAATGTAATAGTTGTTCATTTTTTAACCAGATGTGTTGATCATTGACCACTTAAGTAATGTTAAGTTGTAAAGTTCCAGACCAAATATATGTATCATTGACCACTTAAGTAATCTTTAGTAGTAAAGCTCTAACGACATCTCTACACCTTGTGATCACACACGAAACGTTAAGAAATCTGTTGGTGGACCAGATTTCATATTTTTAATTATTAATATATTTATATACTCATTTATCATCCATATAAATGGTGACAAATCTAAGGCTAATGTTTTTTAAATTTGCTGATGCTGTAATCGCTTGTGTATCCAAATACGGGGCTTTTTGTACCCAACTGACCAATCTATTGACCATTTTATGCATATGAGACACAGATAAAGCATCATAATGTTGATGGTTATTACTCATCGTGGTTGATGAGTTATGCGGGTTGAAAGGTTCACGAGGCTTTGGTTAGGCAGCACAGTCGCATTTTTTTTACGGATTTGGGTTTGGTTTTAAGTCCAATCAGCCTATTGATGGTTTTCAAGGCCAATACAGGAGCTTATACTGACCAACTACCAAGTCTCCTTGGTAGTTGTACTGTAAACTGTAAATTCAGTTTACATGTACCGAGAAGTGCATGAACATCTCCCGCCTATTTTCTAGTGAGCGTTAGATTGTTTATGTTACAAAAAAATTATTATATATATATATATAATAATTAACTATTATAGATAACCTCTGATAGGTAACTATCAGAGGGAAAGCGCCAATAATATATATATATATATATATATATATATATATATATATATATATATATATATATATATATATATATATATATACACACTACACACAGTAATCACAATAGCGTGATGCATTTAATGATCAAATCCACAAGGGCCGCCATAGCGCCCTTATCACCGTAGCTCAGTCGATAAAGGCAGCGTCTGGGATCAACTCGGACGTAAGGTTCGAATCCTCGTCACGGCCCTTGTAGATTTCTTCACATATATACATTATAACATTAATACTAACAGCCAGCCCTGCCCTTCAGTATGACACTCTGACCCCTCCTCCACCCCCCTCCGCCCTATAATCCAGAATGATTTGTCGTGGATTTCAGCAAAGCTGATCGCGACAGTAAGGAAAAAAAGGAGTCGAGTTAACGCTGTCCGGAGCGCCAGCACGGTGTCCCGGCGGGATTACGTTGGAGAGTCATTAGATTTAGCTCAGCCGGGATTTGACTAATTAAGACTTGATCCACTGGACTATCGTCGTCGGCTCTTTCAGTGTTTGACTGCACTATTGTGTTTTCAGCGCCATTAGGAATAATTATATCCTATCATAATACGTCATGATTGTAATTCAGATAAGTTCTTTATCCAGCCTTAGTAGTGATTATGTGGAGTATTTGACTATTTCTTGTAGTATATAATGTGTTTAAATTATTATATATATATATGTGTGTATATATATATATATATATATATATATATATATATATATATATATATATATATATATATATATATATATATATATATATATATATATCCCAGTCATCTACGATTAACTGCAACAATTTTATACCCCTTATACAGCACTCACAATGGCGTGATATATCAAGAGAGATAAAAAAATTCATTTGTGGCAATGCAGGTATTAGGGAAGGTAACTATCAGAGGGAAAGCGCCAAGCCATTACGACTATATAGCACTTGGAAGGGGGGTCAGGATAAGGATTTCGGTTAACCCACCTGGCTATAAGACTCGTGGCTGAGTGGATTAAGGCAAACGCTTGGGACTCACTAGTATTCTGGTTTAAAATACCTGCATTGCTTCAAATGATTTTTCCAACTTTATTCACTGTTATATCTCCATATACTTGCCAACTTTACTGCATTGACTGTCAGCTGTAGTTTGTTGTGTGATGCAGCTAACTGTACCGATAATAAAATACAGCAGATACAACCTATCTGCTGTATTTTATTCCTTGACAACTGTATTTCGTCGTTTCTCACCTGCACTCTATTTAATCAGCGAGATTGTTCATCTTCTGTCATGATGACTGTCCTCATTCATGCCAGTTTTCCTCATCACAACACAATAGACCTTTTCGAACTGTCGATTGTTGCACGCAAAGTTCGACCTTTGGTGATGAATCAAAGTTTGTCGTCTTTGATTCATCAACGGCCATCCTGCCTCAGTATATCTGAGGCAGGATATACTTGCCTCATATGTACCTGGATATACCATCAGCACAATATACCTGACACAGCCGCAAAGTTCACTCTTCAGGCAATAGCATTCCTCTCCGCGGTTCGTGATTCTTTGAAACTAGTTACACAATTGTCAATGTTATTTATACATGTACATATATATTCAATCGTTTACACAAATACATATATCGATACTTTTTTTTGGTATCACAAGTGATCCAATAAGTGGCTCACAGCTGTCTCTATACAAGGCACAGCTATGGTGAGTCACTCAGTTACTAGTCTTGCTCCATACCCCACCCAACTGGGCGGCAGCTTTACAGTCATGTGCTCCACACCCACCCAACTGGGCGGCAGCTTTACAGTCATGTGCTCCACACCCACCCAACTGGGCGGCAGCTTTACAGTCATGTGCAGGCTGCACCTACAGTAAGCAAATTTTGGATACTTCGCTAAGATTCCTGGCAGTACATCATTATAAATTAAATACTTACACATTTCTTGGACTTCACAGATGATGTTATTTCTGGATTCCGCGATATTTTCACATTCCATTATATAATGACTCAAAGTATGCGAATAGTTCTACTGATAGAGTTTACATTTAGTCAAATCTACATCAGCAGATGTTACAAATTCCCAGAGATACTTGTAGCCGAGCCTAAGCCTAGCAGTGGTAACATCTAGAAGTCTGCTAACCTTATTGGATGACCCATAGATGTGCGGTTCTTCCTGCATAATAGAATGATGATAGATGGAGTAACTAATTTCCCTTTGCCTCAAGTCTACGAGATTTTGTTGATGTTCCCGGAATATTACTGCCCTCAGGCTGCTCAAAGGCAGTCCCCCCGATGCCACTGAAACCCTTTCCACCACTACCCACGGGATGGGTATGGGGTACATAAGAAAGAAATTGAATTGGTTCGCGATCTAAAGTGGAAAGGGCATCCAGTACCCCCGACAGGGCGACCAGCAGGGGTAGAAGCGCCCCCACGTGCCGACCGTCAGACACACACTAGGGGGTGGTTGAGGTACCCCTGCTGGTACCCCTGCTGGGTCCACAGTCAGCAGGGGGCAACCTCACACTACCTTTGTTCCGTGGTGGGTGGGTAGTGTGTTCTGACCGCCCATAAGTACAGTTGAGTGCGACTATGTAGTACATTTTATCGGGCTAAGATTTAGAGTCTAAATATGTTCTATCCTCAAGTGGTAAGTCCTGTGGGTCTATTTGGTATATTGAGAGTTTCCTCCTCTGATTTGACTCTTTGCGTTGGTTAGTTGAACTGTTGACCTCGGATAGATTATGTTTATATGGACCACGTTATTATTGCTACAGATAAATAATTTAAGATTCTTGTATGCTAGTATGCCATTGGTCGACACAGGAAGCTGTTAGGCTTTTGGAAGTGTTTCGTAAACAAAGGCAAGTCCGTCTGCATGGTCACCCATTCAGTTACTGTCAAGGTCTAATGATGCTCTGGAAAAAAGTCTTAATTAACGGTACTTTCTCGTGATAATTCTTGGGTAACGCAAAGACTGAGGCAAGTACACACCTTAAAAGTCTCACCCACACTACACACAGAGGTGAATAACCATTCCAGTTCCAGAACCCGGAATCAGCACTTATTCCCAACAAAATATATATAAGTTACGTATATATTATTAAATATGACTAAAAAATTAAGATTAATAATTCTAACACGAATTTTCTCTATGTTTCTTATATTTCTTTTCACAGTTGATGGTAACTGAAAAATCAATTCTGCAAAATTCATATAAGTTACGTATATATATATATATAACACCGACCAACTAACACTCAATCATCAACTCATCACATATTAAAAGAAAAATCAAACATCGGTCCCACTAAGGACGCAATATCTCACCAGGAAAAAAATTGGAGAACTGGGGGAAGTAGAATTTACTGAGAGACTGAGCAAAAGGAAGAACTGTAGTCCACGAGATGGGAAGAAGAGGGAGAGCAGAAAGAGGAGAGGAAGGGCTGAAGAGAATGAGAGGATGAGGAGAAGGAAGAGCAGATAATCCTAGAATCAAGATGGTGGAGGTTCTATTCCAATACTGGTGATCTACACTATTTTTCTTCCCGTAATAATGAGAAAAATGTCTTGTAGGTATGGAATTTCGCATGATTGCCGGACCTTGAGGTAGGGGGGTGGGCTTATCCATACTGGGGATGGGGAATATGGCTTCTTGGATGTTTTAAGCATTGTAGCGTTGATTCTGTACCAGTAACCTCTAAAGCATTAATTCATCTAGCACTGATTCCTGCAGCATTAATCCATCTTGCACTGATTCCTGCAGCATTAATCCATCATGCACTGATTCCTGCAGCATTACTCCGTCTTGCACTGATTCCTGCAGCATTAATCAATCTAGCATTGATGCTTGCAGCATTAATCAACCTAGCATTGATCCCTGCAGCATTAATCAACCTAACATTGATTCCTGCAGCATTAATCTCCGTAGCATTTGTTACTGTGGCATTAATCGCTGTTTCATTTGTTACTGTGGCATTAGTTCCTGCAGCATTAATTCCTGTAGCATTTATCATTGTGACATTAATCCCTGCAACATTGATTCATGCAGCATTAATCACTGTAGTTTTTATTCCTTTAGAAATAATCCCGTAACTATTGTGCCCAAACATGTGTTCAGTTTTAAAATACATAATTATTGAATATAATAAAAACCAAGCCACAAGAAAAAAACTTATAAAAACACCAGAAAAATGTAAATATGTTTTGTATTCTTAATGAGATTAAAATAATAGTAAATTAAGCTTAAAACGATCAAAAGCTTTACCAGTAATTGACAAAGGTGTTTAGGAGGCAATTGTTTATGTGATCACTGTTGCATATATATATATATATATATATATATATACAATCTTTGGACAACACCCACCAGTGGGACTCGAACCCAGAAAGCACAACTACCTTCCAGTAGCCGGCATAACTAGTATGCTTTAACCCACTACGCCATCAGACCTTACAAAAGAAGTAGATAGTTCGAGATATATATATCTCAAACATCTCTACCTCCCGAAGGCACCAGATGAGTGAGGGGTCAGTCTGCAATTTTCGTCAAGCCACTGTCAATGTGAGAGAACTCGTGTCCAGCTTATAAGCCTATACTTGCATAAACCACAAGTGAAGATAAACAATCTTTGGACAACACCCACCAGTGGGACTCGAACCCAGAAAGCACAACTACCTTCCAGTAGCCGGCATAACTAGTATGCTTTAACCCACTACGCCATCAGACCTTACAAAAGAAGTAGATAGTTCGAGATATATATATCTCAAACATCTCTACCTCCCGAAGGCACCAGATGAGTGAGGGGTCAGTCTGCAATTTTCGTCAAGCCACTGTCAATGTGAGAGAACTCGTGTCCAGCTTATAAGCCTATACTTGCATAAACCACAAGTGAAGATAAACAATCTTTGGACAACACCCACCAGTGGGACTCGAACCCAGAAAGCACAACTACCTTCCAGTAGCCGGCATAACTAGTATGCTTTAACCCACTACGCCATCAGACCTTACAAAAGAAGTAGATAGTTCGAGATATATATATCTCAAACATCTCTACCTCCCGAAGGCACCAGATGAGTGAGGGGTCAGTCTGCAATTTTCGTCAAGCCACTGTCAATGTGAGAGAACTCGTGTCCAGCTTATAAGCCTATACTTGCATAAACCACAAGTGAAGATAAACAATCTTTGGACAACACCCACCAGTGGGACTCGAACCCAGAAAGCACAACTACCTTCCAGTAGCCGGCATAACTAGTATGCTTTAACCCACTACGCCATCAGACCTTACAAAAGAAGTAGATAGTTCGAGATATATATATCTCAAACATCTCTACCTCCCGAAGGCACCAGATGAGTGAGGGGTCAGTCTGCAATTTTCGTCAAGCCACTGTCAATGTGAGAGAACTCGTGTCCAGCTTATAAGCCTATACTTGCATAAACCACAAGTGAAGATAAACAATCTTTGGACAACACCCACCAGTGGGACTCGAACCCAGAAAGCACAACTACCTTCCAGTAGCCGGCATAACTAGTATGCTTTAACCCACTACGCCATCAGACCTTACAAAAGAAGTAGATAGTTCGAGATATATATATCTCAAACATCTCTACCTCCCGAAGGCACCAGATGAGTGAGGGGTCAGTCTGCAATTTTCGTCAAGCCACTGTCAATGTGAGAGAACTCGTGTCCAGCTTATAAGCCTATACTTGCATAAACCACAAGTGAAGATAAACAATCTTTGGACAACACCCACCAGTGGGACTCGAACCCAGAAAGCACAACTACCTTCCAGTAGCCGGCATAACTAGTATGCTTTAACCCACTACGCCATCAGACCTTACAAAAGAAGTAGATAGTTCGAGATATATATATCTCAAACATCTCTACCTCCCGAAGGCACCAGATGAGTGAGGGGTCAGTCTGCAATTTTCGTCAAGCCACTGTCAATGTGAGAGAACTCGTGTCCAGCTTATAAGCCTATACTTGCATAAACCACAAGTGAAGATAAACAATCTTTGGACAACACCCACCAGTGGGACTCGAACCCAGAAAGCACAACTACCTTCCAGTAGCCGGCATAACTAGTATGCTTTAACCCACTACGCCATCAGACCTTACAAAAGAAGTAGATAGTTCGAGATATATATATCTCAAACATCTCTACCTCCCGAAGGCACCAGATGAGTGAGGGGTCAGTCTGCAATTTTCGTCAAGCCACTGTCAATGTGAGAGAACTCGTGTCCAGCTTATAAGCCTATACTTGCATAAACCACAAGTGAAGATAAACAATCTTTGGACAACACCCACCAGTGGGACTCGAACCCAGAAAGCACAACTACCTTCCAGTAGCCGGCATAACTAGTATGCTTTAACCCACTACGCCATCAGACCTTACAAAAGAAGTAGATAGTTCGAGATATATATATCTCAAACATCTCTACCTCCCGAAGGCACCAGATGAGTGAGGGGTCAGTCTGCAATTTTCGTCAAGCCACTGTCAATGTGAGAGAACTCGTGTCCAGCTTATAAGCCTATACTTGCATAAACCACAAGTGAAGATAAACAATCTTTGGACAACACCCACCAGTGGGACTCGAACCCAGAAAGCACAACTACCTTCCAGTAGCCGGCATAACTAGTATGCTTTAACCCACTACGCCATCAGACCTTACAAAAGAAGTAGATAGTTCGAGATATATATATCTCAAACATCTCTACCTCCCGAAGGCACCAGATGAGTGAGGGGTCAGTCTGCAATTTTCGTCAAGCCACTGTCAATGTGAGAGAACTCGTGTCCAGCTTATAAGCCTATACTTGCATAAACCACAAGTGAAGATAAACAATCTTTGGACAACACCCACCAGTGGGACTCGAACCCAGAAAGCACAACTACCTTCCAGTAGCCGGCATAACTAGTATGCTTTAACCCACTACGCCATCAGACCTTACAAAAGAAGTAGATAGTTCGAGATATATATATCTCAAACATCTCTACCTCCCGAAGGCACCAGATGAGTGAGGGGTCAGTCTGCAATTTTCGTCAAGCCACTGTCAATGTGAGAGAACTCGTGTCCAGCTTATAAGCCTATACTTGCATAAACCACAAGTGAAGATAAACAATCTTTGGACAACACCCACCAGTGGGACTCGAACCCAGAAAGCACAACTACCTTCCAGTAGCCGGCATAACTAGTATGCTTTAACCCACTACGCCATCAGACCTTACAAAAGAAGTAGATAGTTCGAGATATATATATCTCAAACATCTCTACCTCCCGAAGGCACCAGATGAGTGAGGGGTCAGTCTGCAATTTTCGTCAAGCCACTGTCAATGTGAGAGAACTCGTGTCCAGCTTATAAGCCTATACTTGCATAAACCACAAGTGAAGATAAACAATCTTTGGACAACACCCACCAGTGGGACTCGAACCCAGAAAGCACAACTACCTTCCAGTAGCCGGCATAACTAGTATGCTTTAACCCACTACGCCATCAGACCTTACAAAAGAAGTAGATAGTTCGAGATATATATATCTCAAACATCTCTACCTCCCGAAGGCACCAGATGAGTGAGGGGTCAGTCTGCAATTTTCGTCAAGCCACTGTCAATGTGAGAGAACTCGTGTCCAGCTTATAAGCCTATACTTGCATAAACCACAAGTGAAGATAAACAATCTTTGGACAACACCCACCAGTGGGACTCGAACCCAGAAAGCACAACTACCTTCCAGTAGCCGGCATAACTAGTATGCTTTAACCCACTACGCCATCAGACCTTACAAAAGAAGTAGATAGTTCGAGATATATATATCTCAAACATCTCTACCTCCCGAAGGCACCAGATGAGTGAGGGGTCAGTCTGCAATTTTCGTCAAGCCACTGTCAATGTGAGAGAACTCGTGTCCAGCTTATAAGCCTATACTTGCATAAACCACAACACTGTCTCACATTGACAGTGGCTTGACGAAAATTGCAGACTGACCCCTCACTCATCTGGTGCCTTCGGGAGGTAGAGATGTTTGAGATATATATATCTCGAACTATCTACTTCTTTTGTAAGGTCTGATGGCGTAGTGGGTTAAAGCATACTAGTTATGCCGGCTACTGGAAGGTAGTTGTGCTTTCTGGGTTCGAGTCCCACTGGTGGGTGTTGTCCAAAGATTGTTTATCTTCACTTGTGGTTTATGCAAGTATAGGCTTATAAGCTGGACACGAGTTCTCTCACATTGACAGTGGCTTGACGAAAATTGCAGACTGACCCCTCACTCATCTGGTGCCTTCGGGAGGTAGAGATGTTTGAGATATATATATCTCGAACTATCTACTTCTTTTGTAAGGTCTGATGGCGTAGTGGGTTAAAGCATACTAGTTATGCCGGCTACTGGAAGGTAGTTGTGCTTTCTGGGTTCGAGTCCCACTGGTGGGTGTTGTCCAAAGATTGTTTATCTTCACTTGTGGTTTATGCAAGTATAGGCTTATAAGCTGGACACGAGTTCTCTCACATTGACAGTGGCTTGACGAAAATTGCAGACTGACCCCTCACTCATCTGGTGCCTTCGGGAGGTAGAGATGTTTGAGATATATATATCTCGAACTATCTACTTCTTTTGTAAGGTCTGATGGCGTAGTGGGTTAAAGCATACTAGTTATGCCGGCTACTGGAAGGTAGTTGTGCTTTCTGGGTTCGAGTCCCACTGGTGGGTGTTGTCCAAAGATTGTTTATCTTCACTTGTGGTTTATGCAAGTATAGGCTTATAAGCTGGACACGAGTTCTCTCACATTGACAGTGGCTTGACGAAAATTGCAGACTGACCCCTCACTCATCTGGTGCCTTCGGGAGGTAGAGATGTTTGAGATATATATATCTCGAACTATCTACTTCTTTTGTAAGGTCTGATGGCGTAGTGGGTTAAAGCATACTAGTTATGCCGGCTACTGGAAGGTAGTTGTGCTTTCTGGGTTCGAGTCCCACTGGTGGGTGTTGTCCAAAGATTGTTTATCTTCACTTGTGGTTTATGCAAGTATAGGCTTATAAGCTGGACACGAGTTCTCTCACATTGACAGTGGCTTGACGAAAATTGCAGACTGACCCCTCACTCATCTGGTGCCTTCGGGAGGTAGAGATGTTTGAGATATATATATCTCGAACTATCTACTTCTTTTGTAAGGTCTGATGGCGTAGTGGGTTAAAGCATACTAGTTATGCCGGCTACTGGAAGGTAGTTGTGCTTTCTGGGTTCGAGTCCCACTGGTGGGTGTTGTCCAAAGATTGTTTATCTTCACTTGTGGTTTATGCAAGTATAGGCTTATAAGCTGGACACGAGTTCTCTCACATTGACAGTGGCTTGACGAAAATTGCAGACTGACCCCTCACTCATCTGGTGCCTTCGGGAGGTAGAGATGTTTGAGATATATATATCTCGAACTATCTACTTCTTTTGTAAGGTCTGATGGCGTAGTGGGTTAAAGCATACTAGTTATGCCGGCTACTGGAAGGTAGTTGTGCTTTCTGGGTTCGAGTCCCACTGGTGGGTGTTGTCCAAAGATTGTTTATCTTCACTTGTGGTTTATGCAAGTATAGGCTTATAAGCTGGACACGAGTTCTCTCACATTGACAGTGGCTTGACGAAAATTGCAGACTGACCCCTCACTCATCTGGTGCCTTCGGGAGGTAGAGATGTTTGAGATATATATATCTCGAACTATCTACTTCTTTTGTAAGGTCTGATGGCGTAGTGGGTTAAAGCATACTAGTTATGCCGGCTACTGGAAGGTAGTTGTGCTTTCTGGGTTCGAGTCCCACTGGTGGGTGTTGTCCAAAGATTGTTTATCTTCACTTGTGGTTTATGCAAGTATAGGCTTATAAGCTGGACACGAGTTCTCTCACATTGACAGTGGCTTGACGAAAATTGCAGACTGACCCCTCACTCATCTGGTGCCTTCGGGAGGTAGAGATGTTTGAGATATATATATCTCGAACTATCTACTTCTTTTGTAAGGTCTGATGGCGTAGTGGGTTAAAGCATACTAGTTATGCCGGCTACTGGAAGGTAGTTGTGCTTTCTGGGTTCGAGTCCCACTGGTGGGTGTTGTCCAAAGATTGTTTATCTTCACTTGTGGTTTATGCAAGTATAGGCTTATAAGCTGGACACGAGTTCTCTCACATTGACAGTGGCTTGACGAAAATTGCAGACTGACCCCTCACTCATCTGGTGCCTTCGGGAGGTAGAGATGTTTGAGATATATATATCTCGAACTATCTACTTCTTTTGTAAGGTCTGATGGCGTAGTGGGTTAAAGCATACTAGTTATGCCGGCTACTGGAAGGTAGTTGTGCTTTCTGGGTTCGAGTCCCACTGGTGGGTGTTGTCCAAAGATTGTTTATCTTCACTTGTGGTTTATGCAAGTATAGGCTTATAAGCTGGACACGAGTTCTCTCACATTGACAGTGGCTTGACGAAAATTGCAGACTGACCCCTCACTCATCTGGTGCCTTCGGGAGGTAGAGATGTTTGAGATATATATATCTCGAACTATCTACTTCTTTTGTAAGGTCTGATGGCGTAGTGGGTTAAAGCATACTAGTTATGCCGGCTACTGGAAGGTAGTTGTGCTTTCTGGGTTCGAGTCCCACTGGTGGGTGTTGTCCAAAGATTGTTTATCTTCACTTGTGGTTTATGCAAGTATAGGCTTATAAGCTGGACACGAGTTCTCTCACATTGACAGTGGCTTGACGAAAATTGCAGACTGACCCCTCACTCATCTGGTGCCTTCGGGAGGTAGAGATGTTTGAGATATATATATCTCGAACTATCTACTTCTTTTGTAAGGTCTGATGGCGTAGTGGGTTAAAGCATACTAGTTATGCCGGCTACTGGAAGGTAGTTGTGCTTTCTGGGTTCGAGTCCCACTGGTGGGTGTTGTCCAAAGATTGTTTATCTTCACTTGTGGTTTATGCAAGTATAGGCTTATATATATATATATATATATATATATATATATATATATATATATATATGCGAACAAGCCTGAATGGTCCCCAGGACTATATGCGAATGAAAACTCACACCCCAGAAGTGACTCGAACCCATACTCCCAGAAGCAACGCAACTGGTAACTACAGGGCGCCTTAATCCGCTTGACCATCACGGCCGTCAAAAGGAAGTGATAGCCGAGGCTATTTGAGCCACTTCCCCGACGGCAACTCGGATGGTAATCTTGGGCATAGCATTTCACCAAATCACCTCATTCTTTGGGGCACACGTGAGGAACACAAATGCGAACAAGCCTGAATGGTCCCCAGGACTATATGCGAATGAAAACTCACACCCCAGAAGTGACTCGAACCCATACTCCCAGAAGCAACGCAACTGGTAACTACAGGGCGCCTTAATCCGCTTGACCATCACGGCCGTCAAAAGGAAGTGATAGCCGAGGCTATTTGAGCCACTTCCCCGACGGCAACTCGGATGGTAATCTTGGGCATAGCATTTCACCAAATCACCTCATTCTTTGGGGCACACGTGAGGAACACAAATGCGAACAAGCCTGAATGGTCCCCAGGACTATATGCGAATGAAAACTCACACCCCAGAAGTGACTCGAACCCATACTCCCAGAAGCAACGCAACTGGTAACTACAGGGCGCCTTAATCCGCTTGACCATCACGGCCGTCAAAAGGAAGTGATAGCCGAGGCTATTTGAGCCACTTCCCCGACGGCAACTCGGATGGTAATCTTGGGCATAGCATTTCACCAAATCACCTCATTCTTTGGGGCACACGTGAGGAACACAAATGCGAACAAGCCTGAATGGTCCCCAGGACTATATGCGAATGAAAACTCACACCCCAGAAGTGACTCGAACCCATACTCCCAGAAGCAACGCAACTGGTAACTACAGGGCGCCTTAATCCGCTTGACCATCACGGCCGTCAAAAGGAAGTGATAGCCGAGGCTATTTGAGCCACTTCCCCGACGGCAACTCGGATGGTAATCTTGGGCATAGCATTTCACCAAATCACCTCATTCTTTGGGGCACACGTGAGGAACACAAATGCGAACAAGCCTGAATGGTCCCCAGGACTATATGCGAATGAAAACTCACACCCCAGAAGTGACTCGAACCCATACTCCCAGAAGCATTCAGTGCTTCTGAATGGTGACCATTCAGGCTTGTTCGCATTTGTGTTCCTCACGTGTGCCCCAAAGAATGAGGTGATTTGGTGAAATGCTATGCCCAAGATTACCATCCGAGTTGCCGTCGGGGAAGTGGCTCAAATAGCCTCGGCTATCACTTCCTTTTGACGGCCGTGATGGTCAAGCGGATTAAGGCGCCCTGTAGTTACCAGTTGCGTTGCTTCTGGGAGTATGGGTTCGAGTCACTTCTGGGGTGTGAGTTTTCATTCGCATATAGTCCTGGGGACCATTCAGGCTTGTTCGCATTTGTGTTCCTCACGTGTGCCCCAAAGAATGAGGTGATTTGGTGAAATGCTATGCCCAAGATTACCATCCGAGTTGCCGTCGGGGAAGTGGCTCAAATAGCCTCGGCTATCACTTCCTTTTGACGGCCGTGATGGTCAAGCGGATTAAGGCGCCCTGTAGTTACCAGTTGCGTTGCTTCTGGGAGTATGGGTTCGAGTCACTTCTGGGGTGTGAGTTTTCATTCGCATATAGTCCTGGGGACCATTCAGGCTTGTTCGCATTTGTGTTCCTCACGTGTGCCCCAAAGAATGAGGTGATTTGGTGAAATGCTATGCCCAAGATTACCATCCGAGTTGCCGTCGGGGAAGTGGCTCAAATAGCCTCGGCTATCACTTCCTTTTGACGGCCGTGATGGTCAAGCGGATTAAGGCGCCCTGTAGTTACCAGTTGCGTTGCTTCTGGGAGTATGGGTTCGAGTCACTTCTGGGGTGTGAGTTTTCATTCGCATATAGTCCTGGGGACCATTCAGGCTTGTTCGCATTTGTGTTCCTCACGTGTGCCCCAAAGAATGAGGTGATTTGGTGAAATGCTATGCCCAAGATTACCATCCGAGTTGCCGTCGGGGAAGTGGCTCAAATAGCCTCGGCTATCACTTCCTTTTGACGGCCGTGATGGTCAAGCGGATTAAGGCGCCCTGTAGTTACCAGTTGCGTTGCTTCTGGGAGTATGGGTTCGAGTCACTTCTGGGGTGTGAGTTTTCATTTTCATATATATATATATATATATATATATATATATATATATATATATATATATATATATATATATATATATATATATATATATATATATATTATTAAATATGACCGAAAAAGTAAGATTAATAATTCTAACACGAATTATCTCTATCTTTCGTACATTTCTTTTCACTGTTGGTGGTAATTCAAAAATCAATTCTCCAAAATTCATTTTTATTTATATATATATATATATATATATATATATATATATATATATATATATATATATATATATATATATATATATTGGTTTTCACGTCTCAGTTTACATATGACTTGCTGAGACCGAATCTCGGACAGGCTTGGGAAGCCACAGGTTAGTTTGATGAGGTCAGTGGCTAATATATTCAACATACGCAACACCGGATCGGCGTCTGTTCCGCACGGGTTAACTTATATTGTTATAATGAACAACTGGCCCTGAAAGATGTAAATGTGTTCATGTGTCCAATGATGCAATACATAAGGAACTGTTGCACAAAAGTTGGATATTTTTGTGATATAGATTCAGTAATGTCAATTAATCTCGTCTCTAATATATTGTAAATAAAGAATACGATTTTAATGCTGATTGGGGTTATTAAATTTATAATTCATTATTAGAAATGGGCTTTGAAATTTGTGATTTGAAACATGATTGGTAGATGGACTTCCAAGCTGCCCTCAGGGGAACATTGCTCCTTTCTGCTGCCTTTTCCAGGAACGGCAGCCACTCCCTCCTTCTCCCTCCTGAATGATTCTTCGCCAGGAGCTGATGGCAGCAGTCCGGACTCACACCGGCGTGAGAGCCGGACTCTGGCCCACCACTTTGCAATATATTGACGTCACGTATGTAAATAATAGTCGGCCACTGGGCGCTTGATGAAGCAATTTTTATGCCAGAGCGTAGATACCATCGCCCATTAGCGGAGACGATTTCCCCGCTCATCACTTGTTCGCAAACACTGTGAACATATCGTTCATTGTTGCATGTGCAACATTTCTCATGCTTGGCAGTGTTGGTGGAAACTGTTTGTGTCTGTATGTCCAAAGGACGAGGCCAAATGCCTGGGGCTAGCGTCACTTAACTTTCCACGATGACACTTGAGAGATATGCGATTGTCATAGGAAAAGTCTGGTCAGCCCCAGTGCCACCCTTTAAGAAATATCGCCGTCTATAGCGACTCCCTGCGATTTTCATTTAGCCTGTAAACGAGGGTGTGTTTTCCGTAGAGTTTCAGTAATTTTTCAGTGCTTCGTAATATTACATTTTTCAGAGAGAGAGAGAGAGAGAGAGAGAGAGAGAGAGAGAGAGAGAGAGAGAGAGAGAGAGAGAGAGAGAGAGAGAGAGAGAGAGAGAGAGAGAAGGAAGGGGTGAGGGGAAGAGAGAGAGAGAGAGAGAGAGAGAGAGAGAGAGAAGGAAGGGGTGAGGGGAAGAGAGAGAGAGAGAGAGAGAGAGAGAAGGAAGGGGTGAGGGGAAGAGAGAGAGAGGGGAGAATAAGAGGGGATGAAATAGGGGGAAAGGGTACGGAACCCTTACCTATTAGTTTCATGAATGAAAGAGGTGAGCTGGAAATGACGTTAATGGTGGATGGTGTGCAGGAGGCAACGAGGCCGGATAGCGAGGCCGGATAGCGAGAGCGCAAAACCACTCCGGCCGGCAAACATCCCACGACTCACGTCATTGGTATGTAGTTGGGAAGGTTAATTGACCTAAAACTAGCGTGCAGGTGCGCGAATGGCCGGTACAGTCAAATGAGCGCTCTCTGCGAATTCAAAGTTCTGCAATTATATACATAGGGCTTCTACATGCCTGGCTTGTGAATTGTAGGTGAACTAGTGCGCTTGGGCGAGAGGGGGGAGGGGGAAGCGTCGGCCAGTTGACGTGGTTCGCCACCCCCCCCCCCCTCTATCACCCCCCTATCACCCCCCTCTATCACCCCCTCTATCACACCCTCTTTTGTGAATGCTACCACTACGACTTCCGAGGATATAAATAGTGGTATTGTAGTTATTAATGTATGATCGCCAAAAAGTAGCAGAGATGAATTTTATCAGTAAAAAGAGTCAGTGTTGTATGATTGATGGTCTGCCAATCAGCACCCATTGTTGCTCTGTTCACACAGGAATACAATGGTCTGTTCACACAGGAATACAATGGTTTGTTCACACAGGAATACAATGGTCTGTTCACACAGGAATACAATGGTCTGTTCACACAGGAATACAATGGTTTGTTCACACAGGAATACAATAGTCTGTTTACACAGCAATACAATGGTTTGTTCACACAGGAATACAATAGTCTGTTTACACAGCAATACAATGGTTTGTTCACACAGGAATACAATGGTCTCTTCACACTACAACCATTGTTGGTCCTATTGGAAAGTAAAGGAACAAACAAGAACAAACAAAATAACATTAGTTCATTAGAAAGTTTCAGTGTACTAACTTTAGGCTTCAAAAATGTTATATATAACTTTTTTTTAGTTCTAATATTGCTGTTGCTCCTTGATCGTGATGGTATTTGATATTAATTTGTCCTCCTCCAGAAGGAAGGAAGAAATAAGGGGGACGAAGAGGAGACCTAATAGGGGGGATCATGCATAATGGAGACGTGGGTCACGAGGGGGAACAATTGACCATTATTACCGCCGGTGGAACAAAGAAATAGGAAAGGATAATATTAATTTGCAGTAAATTCGTGAAAAAGTAATCAAGAAAAACATGTTGATTTGATAAATATCTCACAAAATACTCTCTTAAATCTTCTTATTTATTATATGTAAATAAACGTAGCATTTCTAACAATATTCTCACCTCAAAGCTATTGTCATTAAGGAATATTGTGGATAATATAGAAATCACCGAAATATGGTACAGTGAATTCGAAAATGAATATACTGAAACTGAATTAAAAAACTGGTAGTAATAGCGTCATGTATTTAATGCAAATTTGTTTCATGCCTGTAGTTAAAACAACATGTGACAAATCAAATATCGATTCATGTTTATCGATTTAAAAAAAATATACAGTCGATTAGTATATTAACCACCTGACTGCTCAGTTCCAACCGATAACATTATATATTATATAATATATAATAGGAGGAATATTAATATTCCTCCTCTTATTTTGGCAAGGTGATGGACAGTGCCAAGTGATGGACAGTGCCAAGTGATGGACAGTGCCAAGTGAAAAATAAGACACAATCCCCTTTCAGGGGATTTTACAATATACATCATTCCACTGCAGTGAAGGTGTAATGAGTTAAGAAAAAACTAGGAAAAATCTCTGCTTCTTAGGGATGATTCACCGGTTAGCACATCAGCCTGTTAAGGGATTCTTATTGTTTTAGTGATTATCAAAAGTTCTACAAATTCATGCTATGAAACAATTTCCTGGGGGAATATGTCGTGAATCCTACGAACACTCTTTAATCATGATGAGTTGATTTCGTGCTGTGATGATCCTGATGATCCTTGTGATGATTGTTCTATCTTTTGGTGATTATACTCTGTTATTCCTGTCGGGTCACTGAGTAGTGTGCCCTCCTGTTTGATTATTTATGTTGGGTAACTGAGGCAAGACTATTAATTTAACCACAGGGCAAAATAACATTTCTCCAATGACTCATTGTTAAACATACGAGGAACCCATCAGTGTCATTACTACACTGATTATTTATTTCCCTGATGCCTCTTCCAAATTTAGTATTGGAAATGGTTATACTCACCTAAATATCAGTGTACAGTTCCTATTCTGTCCTCATACAGTCACCAACCACTTCTATTCTAGTCAAGTTCCTCATTGTCAATTAGATACAAGAGACTTGAACCGCTTTCAATCTCATTGAGTTGTCGGTTCTGAACGACTCTGACCTTCTTGAGATGTGTGTGGTTCCTCAGTTGAATACTGAGTGTTCACCGGAGCTCGGCACTTTTGAGATCTGCCGCCAACCGTCTGAAGGATTATGGCTACAGTGATTTGTAATGGGGCAATTTCATCTCGCTCGTTGAAGTATTTGGGTGTTCAGGTTCGGTTGTGTTTTCCCGGCTTCATTTGCGTCTGGTAAATTCCACCTCATAACCAAAGGGGGGGGAACTATTAAGAGAGAACGCCAAGCCATTGCGACTATTATACACTGGGAAGGGATCAGGATAAGGATTTGGGATGGGACGGAGGGAAGGAATTGTGCCCAATCATTTGGATGGTCGGGGATAACCAAAGCTTGTGGATAATTTCAAGATGTTTGTTCCCAGGCCCCCACGTCCTTTTTTTAATTGGTTGCAATTTCCATATTATTGCAAGCTTGCTTTCTGCAACGCTTTTTTCTAGTGATAGGTTGATGATTGTCTGCTCTGTCTGGAAGGAAAGTTGATTGGGGATTTTGAAGACCCAATTTATTGCCAAAAATACAATCCAGACGAAGTCCTTATCCTTGCTCCTATGATGCTCTTGGGCCACAGGGTTTTTACTCTACGATTTGATTCTTTCTGTCACAGAATCCAGCAAAAAAACTGAACATAAAGGATAAAAGATTTTGTTTAAATACGATAATAATTACCTTATTACACCACTAGTGAATCGATCAGTCAATCGATCATTCACAGCATAATTGATATCTTTTCTCTTGGTGTTCTCATAACTGATATCCTTTTATGTGAATTACTTCTCGATTTCTTATCCTACCTCACTTTAAACAGTGCAGGCGATGAGTCACAATAACGTGACTGAAGTATGTTGACCAGACCACACACTAGAAAATGAAGGGACGACGACGTTTCGGTCCGTCCTGGACCATTCTCAAGTCGATTGTGACTGACCGACAATCATCTTAACAGTGATTGACCGACAACTGTAGAAGCCACTGGGACTTGTGTCTAGGTGGGCGTTGGATCGTGTTTAAATAAAAAGTTGTGGAGTGAGGTGGCTTCCACAGCTTCTTCTCTCTGCTGGCGTGCGTTTCTCTACTAGTGGAAGCCGCTCTCTAGACTAATTAGTCTCATGTTGTAAGTTACTGTCCCTAATGTACAAATTACAAAGAACTATGAACAGTATCGGCTCACACATATCCACGTTTTTGGAATCATCGCTTGGTTAGGCCAGGTGATATTTAGCAGTAGAGGTTCAGCAGAGGTGCAACAGTGGTTCAGCAGAGGTACAACAGAGGCTCAGCAGAGGTGCAACAGAGGTGCAACAGAGGTTCAGCAGAGGTGCAACAGTGGTTCAGCAGAGGTACAACAGAGGCTCAGCAGAGGTGCAACAGAGGTGCAACAGAGGTTCAGCAGAGGTGCAATAGAGGTCTTGCTGTTAAATCCAACTGAGGGAAATTAATGCATCAGATTGGCAGCAGTTGTGTAATGTGTAGATCACCTCTTGATAGGCCTTCCTATGGCAGGCAGGTGTTTGGTTCCTTGTTATGACGGACAGGTGTGTGTGTGGGTCCATGTTGTAGCAGATAGGTATGTGAGTCCTTATTATGAGACAGGTGTGTGTGAAACATTGTTATGAGAGGCAGGCGTGCAATGGGGGTCTTATTATATAGTAGACAGGTGTACAATGGGGTCTTAATATATAGCAGACAGGTGTGCAATGGGGTCTTGATATATAGCAGACAGGTGTACAATGGGGTCTTGATATATAGCAGACAGGTGTACAATGGGGGTCTTGATATATAGCAGACAGGTGTGCAATGGGGTCTTGATATATAGCAGACAGGTGTACAATGGGGTCTTATTATATAGCAAACAGGTGTGCAACGGGGGTCTTGTTATTTAGCAGACAGGTGTACAATGGGGTCTTGATATATAGCAGACAGGTGTACAATGGGGTCTTGATATATAGCAGACAGGTGTGCAATGGGGTCTTGATATATAGCAGACAGGTGTACAATGGGGTCTTGATATATAGCAGACAGGTGTACAATGGGGTCTTATTATATAGCAAACAGGTGTGCAACGGGGGTCTTGTTATATAGCAGACAGGTGTACAATGGGGTCTTGTTATATAGCAAACAGGTGTGCAACGGGGTCTTGTTATATAGCAGACAGGTGTGCAATGGGGCTTTGTTATGAGATGCAGGTGTGTGAGGCCTGGTTACAGCAGGCACATGGTGAGTGTGTAGGGGACGCGGTTGACCATAGTTAATATTCAAGGGTTGAATATGCAGGACTTAATGTCTCATTCACTGGGCGTCGTCTGGGATTTTTACAGCTTCATCACTTGATACTTTGGGTCTGGCCTCACCTAGATGAGCTTGCTGGGATGAGTAAGGGCTCCTAGCAGCAGCGTTGGTGTGTGTACTCACTTATTTGTGTTTGCAGGATCGAGCATTGACTCTAAGATCCCGCCTGTATCTTATAATAAGACGTATGTATTATAAGACGTGTGTGTGTGTGTGTGTGTGTGTGTGTGTGTGTGTGTGTGTGTGTGTGTGTGTGTGTGTGTGTGTGTGTGTGTGTGTGTGTGTGTGTATACTCCCCTAGTTGTAATCACCTAGTTTTGCTTGCGAGGGTTGAGCTCTGGGTCTTTGGTCCCGCCTCTCAACTGTCAATCAACTGGTATACAGATTCCTGAGCCTACTGGGCTCTATCATATGTACATTTGAAACTGTGTATGGAGTCTGCTTCTATCACATCACTACTTAATGCATTCTAATTGTTAACTACTCTGACACTGAAAATATTCTTTCTGTCTCTGTCGCTCATCTGGGTACTGTGTGTGTGTGTGTGTGTGTGTGTGTGTGTAGGTGTGTGTGTGTGCGCGTCCTGAGCGTTATTGGACTTTCCAACTTACCAAGATTAATATCCTCTGGTTTACCCAACTTACTAAGTTTAATATCCTCTGGTTTACATAATTTGAAAGGTTTAATATCCTTTGGTATACCTAACGTTGGCTAACTTGAGGGGATTACCTTCATATAACATACAACGACATACAAATGGAGTGCCGGAGCCCAGGAGTTGAAGTTTGGTCCCGCAAACTCTGTTAAGTAAAAAAATAAAAAACTATCAGGCCAGAACAACACTCAGGTTCAGTTGCGTGTGACCAATTTTGCGTGCGACCAGTGTTGCGTGCGACCAGTGTTGCGTGCGACCAGTGTTGCGTGCGACCAGTGTTGCGTGCGACCAGTGTTGCGTGCGACCAGTGTTGCATTACGATGCAGGCTGGTGAGAGCACGCTAATATGATTATTTTAATAAGCTGCACATTACCCGACGCGAGACAATGCCTAAATTATTAACGAAGCTAATTGACTAATTCAGGATGATCTCATAAGCATTAAGTAGTAGTGAAATGCATCCTAAATGGGCATAATGCTGTATATAATATTTTATTTACGCAATATACATATATTATGACAAAATGTTCATAGATTACTGTTCTATTAATATACAACTTGTATTATAAGACATACTTTTTTTTTTTTAGAGTTTATTCATGCTGTATTCATACATAATGACAATTATCATACATGGGTGCTCTAATAATGTGCATTGTATTCTAAAAGACATTTGTATTAAAGTATTATTGTATTAATACTTAAAAGTATAAAGTATTTGTAAAATTATCTAACTCTTCATATGAAACATTATTAATTTCAAGTCAAATTAGACTTTTCTGAACTCATTTTTTATAATCATATATCAGGTTTATATTTACCCAAAAAATGTATTGAGAAATTTATATACTTTTGAATTATAGGATTTATTTTATATGTATACAAATATATATCTGATCTAATATAAATTTTTCAGTAACTTCAGTGTAAAAACGGAGTTTGGGAGTTTGAATTTTATTAACTCACATGATTTTGAGGAATGTGTTTACTTAATTTCATGTTAAGGTCTTCAGTCTTGTTCCCTTTGCAACAAAATATCTGTGGAACCCGGGATCGAACTCAGGTCCTTAGATCTACGACCCCAGACCGCTGTCCACTCAGCCGCGAGGGCCCCATACACATATGTGTGTGTGTGTGTGTGAGAGAGAGAGAGAGAGAGAGAGAGAGAGAGAGAGAGAGAGAGAGAGAGAGAGAGAGAGAGAGAGAGAGAGAGAGAGAGAGAGATGTAGCAGATATGACAGAAAACAGTAGGTTGGGATTCAGTGCATTTTTCAACCAACGGTCAGAAAGGCCGTTGGTTGGCCTTTTTCGTCCAAAAAAGGCCGAAAAACATCTATACCAACATCTATAGCAACTTTAACAGGCACATAAAATAAAAAAAAAAATAGCAAATAAACCCACACACCCACAGATACTTCCATATGAGCCATGTCTTGTATCATATCATATCATGTCATGTCATGTCATGTCATGTCATGTCATGTCATGTCATCTGACAACATGCTGCTCGACACCAAAAAAGACGAGCGACTGCCAGCTGAGGCCTCGTGGCTTTAGGGACCGCTAATAGGGAGGTGAAGACGGAATATATGATAAGGAACCCACAAGCTTAAGGACGGAAAAGATGGTTGAGCGCCTTTGTACCATAAGGATGCTGGGCTTACGTGATGAGAGAGGATGGTGACGGTTAATGGATAGTGAAGATGGGCGAGGATCGTCGAGGATGGTGTGAATATCATGCAGATGATGAGGATAGTGAAGATGGTGAAGATCGTTAAAAAAAAAAGTGACGAGAATGGTCACGTTTGTGAGATGTTTAATGATGGTAAAGAGGTTGATATATATATATATATATATATATATATATATATATATATATATATATATATATATATATATATATAATATATATAATGTATCAATGTAATTTCGTGATCCCCTTAGAGGATTCGAACCCAGGCCACCAGAGGGTCACAGCACCAACAGCACCAGCTCCACGTCCATGTAGAAAAGATATTTCGGTCCCAAACCGGCACCGTCTTGAGCAAGAATGACGACAGCAGCTGCTTGCACGGTGGCAAATCAGGAGTCTTGGGATCTTGCCACCTGTCAAATTTGGATTAATTGTAAAAAAAAAGACAGTAAATATTTAAAAAAATTTTAAGACGGCAAGAAAGTCAATTTTGCAACTATTAAAATTCTAAATGATAATAAGCATTAGTTGAACACTTTTTTGTATGCACATAAATGTGTCTTAGAGTTCCCCAGATCATTTAGATATATTTATTGTAGGAAAATGTTTATACTTATTTAAACAACGAAAGAATAGTTGTATTACGAAGGTTGAAGAGGAGTTGATTCATTTTATGCCAACCCTTGAAGTGGATGAACACTCCATCCATCAGCCGAGTGGCTGATTTGATCTGAATTTATCTTAAATAATGATAATTTTTTCTCCTGTTATACATGATTGGTAATAATGTTAGTTTTCTCAAACGAGAAATGTTTGATACATACAATAAGCGAAATTTATTATGTAATGTTGTCAGGTAAGATAAGAAGGTGATGCTGAACACTGAGTGGTTAAGTGAGATTCTGTCTAGAATGTTATATCTACTCTCTAAACTGCTTGATACCTGCTTGATGGGCTTCTGGGAGTTTTTCTATTTCCAAAGCCCGGCCTGAGGCCAGGCTTGACTTGTGAGAGCTTGGTCCACCAGGCTGTTGCTGTGATGTCGCTTGGTCCACCAGGCTGTTGCTGTGACGTCGCTTGGTCCACCAGGCTGTTGCTGTGATGTCGCTTGGTCCACCAGGCTGTTGCTGTGACGTCGCTTGGTCCACCAGGCTGTTGCTGTGACGTCGCTTGGTCCACCAGGCTGTTGCTGTCATGTCGCTTGGTCCACCAGGCTGTTGCTGTGATGTCGCTTGGTCCACCAGGCTGTTGCTGTCATGTCGCTTGGTCCACCAGGCTGTTGCTGTCATGTCGCTTGGTCCACCAGGCTGTTGCTGTGATGTCGCTTGGTCCACCAGGCTGTTGCTGTCATGTCGCTTGGTCCACCAGGCTGTTGCTGTCATGTCGCTTGGTCCACCAGGCTGTTGCTGTGATGTCGCTTGGTCCACCAGGCTGTTGCTGTCATGTCGCTTGGTCCACCAGGCTGTTGCTGTCATGTCGCTTGGTCCACCAGGCTGTTGCTGTGATGTCGCTTGGTCCACCAGGCTGTTGCTGTCATGTCGCTTGGTCCACCAGGCTGTTGCTGTCATGTCGCTTGGTCCACCAGGCTGTTGCTGTGATGTCGCTTGGTCCACCAGGCTGTTGCTGTCATGTCGCTTGGTCCACCAGGCTGTTGCTGTGATGTTCCACCAGACAGCTAGTAGGTCTCCATTTTTCATGCGTTAGGCGTATGAGTGGAGGACAACAGTTAATGGTCGTACACAAACTACGAACATTTACGTCTATAATTCTACTAACTTCAGAGTTAAACATTTAAGTTATTCCCTGGTGTTTAAAACACAGAACACATTTTTAGCATACACACAGAAATCACAATAGCGTGATGCATCAAATGAACAAAATGAACTGGGATGATCTCGGACGTAGGTTCGAATCCTCGTCACGGCCCTTGTGGATTTGTTCATTTTTAGCATATTTTTTGGCCAGCAAAATGATGATGATCGCTGGCGCAAATCTTCCCAATCACCACCATTCTCCTTCAGGTCTTCATAAAGAGATTGTCTTACCCTATGATATTCTGTTTATTATTTTATGTAATTCAGGTAATTCACAGGTAATTCACAGGTAATTCACAGGTAATTCACAGGTAATTCACAGGTAATTCACAGGTAATTCACAGGAATTACACAGGTGCGTGTAATTCACGCACCTGTGACAGGACTGATCTTCGGGATGCTGGGAGTAGGCTAAGAGCAGCCGTGCGCTCTATATAATAGTCCTGCAGCCAGATTCACGAAGCAGTTACGCAAGCACTTACGAACGTGAACATCTTTCCTCGATCGTTGACGGCTTTGGTTACATTTATTAAACAGTTTACAAACATGAAAACTTGCCAATCAACTGTTGTTATTGTTATAAACAGCCTCCTGGTGCTTCGGAGCTCATTAACTGTTTAATAATTGTAAACAAAGCAGCCAAAGATTGAGAAAAGATGTACATGTTCGCAAGTGTTTGCGTATCTACTTCGTGAATCTGGCCCCTGGTCTATCAGAGATCGTTGCCATTAACAGCGCAGTTAGCATGATTTTCATTTCACTCCCCCGTAAATAGTGGCGTGGAACATCACTCATTCATCACATCATTCTCATTCATTCATTCATCACTTCATTCATGGAACATCATTCATTCATTCCTATTATAGATTTTGGGAAGGGAAGAGAGTAAGAAGTTTCCTAAGCCACTCTCAGGGTGGTTGCTGGAGATTGAAGATGCCTTGGAACTGTAGTTGTGGTTGATGGAGTTAGAAATTGTTGACGGATCTTGGGATCCGTGTGGAATTAATCATGAATGATTTGTTGCTAGTTGACTCTTGGTTTCCTTTTGAGAACTTCCTTAATTACTTACCAAGCTGCTTTACTGTCTCCAGAGACTCGTTCGGTGTTGCTGCAGACCCTCTGTGCTTCCCTGCGTGTTTCACTATAAGTATTATATATATCCTATATTATGGTGCGAAAGTAATGGGCCCATTAAAGTATACTCTATAAAACAATCTTTTCTCTGCAATTGATTTTTTAATGGCACTTGTTAGCCAAGGCTGGCAGGTATATATCATGTATAACTTTAGTAACCAAATGATTGCAACGGTCGTACAAATCATCAATGATTGATGTGAATCCTGTAAAAGCTTCATCGACGTCCTTTGTTTCCAATTCGTATCGTCAACGAGACTTAAACAAAAATATATCAGAATTTCTTTGCCCATGTGTGGTACTTGTCTGGGCCAGATGATGTCTCAGGCGTCTTAGTTGCAAAAGAATGCTGGAAAATTAACAGGTAAAATCATCAACAGACAGGATACCAAAATCGCGAAGAAGGGAGTGATGGGTCCAGAGTAACACTGAAATTCGTTAGAACACATAAATGCAGGAAAATGCTGGCCAGCATACCAAAAAATGCAGCCTAAGCCCCCGTGGGACAGAAAGATAGAAGTGAAGCATAACAAAGGTCAGAATAACAAAGCAGCAGTGTAACACAGGAGGGCAGGGAAATTTGGCTGCAGAATAAAATAAAAGGGCCCACAGCAGGCCTAGACACCCCCACAGGAGAGCGAGACCCCTCCACAGCGAGGCGACTGAGGGAGTCTCTCCCACATCAGACCAAGACTCCCACAGCAGGTTGGCTGAAGAAGACAGTTCTTAAGAGCCTTTGTGAAGGAAATCAACTGCAAATGCAAGATCCATATAGAGGCATTGATGCAGCTAATGGGTCAATAATGTAGATTTTATCCATGTTAAATAGAACTCCTATATATCCCAACACTGACCATTTGTCCAACAATACTGTCCTCGGGTTCTATAACCATTAACTGATATACTGTGAGGTATCTGTGGAGGGCAGTCCACGCCCTACACTTGTTTCCTTATCAGGGAGTTTTCCCCCAATAATCACGCGCTCCCCAGCGACAGATAGTTGCTGTGGGCAGAGATGTTAAGCAAGGAGCTAAACGAACCCCCTGGTTAAAGCTCTTAAAGGCGAGAGATTTATATTCCTATCTTCCCTTTATTTTACCTTTTTAGTGTAGTGTAAAGCATCTTTATATTATATACACACACACACACACACACACACACACACACACACATATATATATATATATATATATATATATATATATATATATATATATATATATATATATATATATATATATATATATGTACACACGAGATTATACTCCCTTCTAAGTTGTTAAGGACCCGTGGTGAGCGGGTCGATAGATAATTTTAATTAAATTTGTCTATCTGGTCGTTATGCAGACTTTCAGTGCATCTGTGATGTGTGTATATATATATATATGTCGTACCTAGTAGCCAGAACGCACTTCTCAGCCTACTATGCAAGGCCCGATTTGCCTAATAAGCCAAGTTTTCCTGAATTAATATATTTTCTCTAATTTTTTTCTTATGAAATGATAAAGCTACTCATTTCATTATGTATGAGGTCAATTTTTTTTATTGGAGTTAAAATTAACGTAGATATATGACCGAACCTAACCAACCCTACCTAACCTAACCTAACCAATCTTTATAGGTTAGGTTAGGTTAGGTAGCCGAAAAAGTTAGGTTAGGTTAGGTTAGGTAGGTTAGGTAGTCGAAAAACAATTAATTCATGAAAACTTGGCTTATTAGGCAAATTGGGCCTTGCATAGTAGGCTGAGAAGTGCGTTCTGGCTACTAGGTACGACATATATATATATATATATATATATATATATATATATATATATATATATATATATATATATATATATATAATCATATGCATTTCATCCCTATTCAGTGCTCAGCCTCCACAGCAAGCGGAGAGACGCGCAGCAGGGCGGTCTCCACAGCAGGCTGAGCAGTTCGCCGGATTCTCATAGCAAGACGTGTTGCCACAGCAAGACGTGTTGCCACAGCAAGACGTGTTGCCAGAGCAAGCACTGTTGCCACAGCAAGGGGTAGGAGACAAGTTCATGGAAGCAGAGGCAACAGGCAGGAGCCCTCAAAGAGCAGTTGCACACAGCAGTCAGAATCCATAAAGCAGAACGCAGCAGGCTGCGACCCGATAACAGGTTTAGACACAACTGCATGCTATAGGACCCCGCAGCAGGCAGACCCCTATAGCAAGCTAGAACACCGCAATGGGCTGGGACCCCAGCTTCAGGCTGGGACCCCGGCATCAGGCTGGGACCCCACAAGAGGCTGGGACCCCACAAGAGGCTGGGACCCCACAAGAGGCTGGGACCTATAGCTTGACGTGTTTGACCATGATACACTTGAACCATTCGTCAGACACTCCAGATCTATAGACCCAGCTGATAAGGGGGCTGATAGGGCCACCAAGAAAATTGCATTGTCAATTTATGAACTGCCCGGTTTTTAAACCTGATTGGGGTCGCTGCTCCGTGAACCGGAATCTCACGCGATGGATATTTTTTTTGTCCCAAGGTTCTTTAACCTCAACTGGAAAATTCTGTGAGGTTTTTAACACCCTTTTAGATTGGTTGTTCTTTTGATGGAAGATTATCATATTCTGGGAACTCTTCTCATTTGGTTCAAATATATTGCCAGTCTCTTCAGAAACCTCTTATTTTGTCTCTTGCGTTTGCACATTTTTTTTTGTTTGGTTCGTTTACCCGCGCGTGTGCAACGTGACCGGCAGTGTACCTATATGTGTGTGCCTGCTGGTCGAGCTTCAGCTCTAGGGATCAGATTTTTCATTCACAGTTCAGTAACTTCCTCTTTCTGATTTATATTAGTGAATGTAGTCCTGAAATTATTGATGAAATTCATGTTGACTACTTCCCAATCAGGCTAACTCCACTTCTTCACTTCACTCACTGTAACGGAAGTTTGAATTTAATTAGCTTATTGTGCACCCTATATCCTGTGAGCGGTAGCGCAAGAAGGATTACAGAGACACAACATTTCTTTATCAGACCTCAACGGAGATTATTACATTAACAATTACATCCATCCTGCACCTTATAATTATAATATCAGTGGGTTACATAGATTTTTTCGTTTCAATATCTGTGTATTTACAATTAGTTACTATAAATATTAATGGTAGGTCTTTTTCATTAATATATTACTAGTTTTGATACGGTCTTCTTACTAGATCATTGAAAAGCAGCAGTTTATTATTATTAGTCTTCACTTGTTCGTTAAGCTAATATGTTATTTATCTTCTAGGAAGGAAATATGGATACAGTGCAAGGATTTCAGATTATTCATAATTTGTAATACGATGGTTTGCCATTTTATGCAGCGTAGGTTTAGATTTATCTCTAAATGACTAAATTTTCTCATAACATATGATGGGATGCTGTCGTGTATGTTTCACTGTATCCAGGACTCCAGTCTTGTCACTGTGATGCTGTTGAAACTAAGGAGCTGTTGACCAGACCACACACTACAAAGTGAAGGGACGACGACGTTTCAGTCCGTCCTGGACCATTCTCAAGTCGATTGTGAATGACTTGAGAATCGACAATCGACTTGAGAATGGTCCAGGACAGACCGAAACGTCGTCGTCCCTTCACTTTCTAGTGTGTGTGGTCTGGTCAGCATACTTCAGCCACGTTATTGTGACTCATCGCCTGCAACTAAAGAGCTATTCCCTATCTCCAATGTTAATCCTTTCAGCATCTCTTCTTTATCTCCCTTGATTTCCACTTAACATCACTGTCCTGTCTCCTTTGTTTTTCTTAGGAACATCTCTTTGTATATATCCCTTGTTAATCCCGTTAACATCTCCTTCCTATTTAATTAGTGAGCTACTAAGGTAAAGACATTTCAAAATTAACTCATTTTTTATCACATTTTCTTATCGATTTCCATCCGAGACATGAATGATTTGTTTACAAAGAGCCTGACACACAGAGAAACCTATTTCTAAGTGAGGTCACTGCAAGTTCTGAGTTACATGAAACTTTTCAGTCTCTACTAATCTTTTAGTGGTTTCGTGATTAGGCACACATGGTCGGTACAACTGGGCATTCTCAAACACACGTCTCAGCGTATGATATACTTTGCTGAGAGATATACATTGCATTCTTTGAGGGCTAACCAAACCACACATCAGAAGATGGAAAAACGACAACGTTTCGATCCGTCTAAGACTATGGATCAAGTGGCATCAAGACATACTACTTGATACGACTCTGGTAAACACTCCAGGGTCTCAGATCCACGACCCATCACCAAACAATCGGGGAATCTGAGTACTATAACATCAACGACCCAATACTTCTGTGGCATGAAGCATATTACCATTTTCTAGCATCAACTACCGAATTTTTATTCATCAACTGAAACCCATACAGGTATTCACCTGCTCGTTAACACAGTGGTTAGATCACTGACAACTCCCTAGGTAACGCAGGTGAGTAATTCATCCCCTCCCCTTCACCTTCTCTTCACTCAGGTGTATTATGTAAGGAGGAGCTGGGAGGCTGGGGGATGCCCAAGATGGAAGATACTCGCTTAATATACTGTACGTCATCCTAGCGGCCCACAGGGCATACTTACAGCCTTCATTAACATCCACAGCGGTGCTGCAGAGTGGGGCGTTTCAAGAATTTTAATCGAAAATTAAGCATCTTAATTGTGTTTAATTTCGGCGCATATCGGTAATTATCCCAAGGAGAAGATGGTGACCATTATCACCATTATGATGGTGACCAGAAGATGGTGACCTTCGTGGTGATAATTGTGGAGGTTGGTACACTGTCTTGTAGAGGGCTACTGTTGTCTTGAATTGCCTGGAGAGTAATTGGGTCTTCTGAGATCCTTCCCCGCATTTCCATGGGTTAGAAGATTCGACTTGAGAATGGTCCAGGACGGGCCGAAACGTCGTCGTCCCTTCACTTTCTAGTGTGTGGTCTGGTCAATATATTTCAGCCACGTTATTGTGACTCTTCGTTTGCATAAGGGTTTGAACCCTTTAATGTGAATTAAAGACAGTGGTCTGTTGCATGGTTTGGTTCGGTGTTGTGCTTAAAGCTTCTCCACCTGTGGATAAGCCGAGATGTGGGGCCTCGTAGCCTGGTGGATAGCGCGCAGGACTCGTAATTCTGTGGCGCGGGTTCGATTCCCGAACGAGGCAGAAACAAATGGGCAAAGTTTCTTTCACCCTAAATGCCCCTGTTACCTAGCAGTAAATAGGTACCTGGGAGTTAGTCAGCTGTCACGGGCTGCTTCCTGGGGGTGGAGGCCTGGTCGAGGACCGAGCCGCGGGGACACTAAAGCCCCGAAATCATCTCAAGATATAACCTCAAGATAACCTGTGGAGAGTTATTAAGGCCCTTAGACTAGTTTGCTGGCCAACCAGCAAGTATATTTTATCCCTGAACATAGCCAAGGATAAAATGAATCTAAGGGTATGCACATATCTTTAGCATCTCATAATACGCATCTCATTGTAAAAAAAATCTTAAGTGACTTTATCGACAAGGGCTTATTGATAAACGTTCTTTTGTTTACCAGTACCAGGAACATAATATATCCATGGTATATTTAATTTTAATTTTAATAAAGGTATAGTGTATATTTAAATTCGGTTACGAAGCAATCTTCGGATTCCTCCAGAAATTCCAATGCTACTGGAGTTTCTATTCCGCTTTCCTCATTATTCATGGCTTATATAAGAGAGATCACAGATATTTAAAGGCCGAAAAGCCACATTACATGAACTATGATAAGGTTCTTTAAGATATTGAGAGGTTATCTTGAGATGATTTCAGGTCTTAGCGTCCTCGTGGCCCGGTCCTAGACCAGGCTTCCTTTTTGTTACACACCCCCAGGAAGCAGCCCGTAGCAGCTGTCTAACTCCTAGGCACCTATTTACTGCTAAGTGAACAGGTGCATTAGGGTGAAAGAACCTTTGCAAATTTGTTTCCGCCTCCACGGGGGATCGAACCCGGAACCTCAGGACTACGAATCCGAAGCGCTGTTCACTCAGCCGTCAGCCCCCCTTAGAATAGCATAAACTCCCATGTTAGTTCTGACACCTATATACTTTTTGTATGCATGGGCAGCGCAAACCTTCAACCAGATATTGTAAAGTTAATCATAAGATCAAGTTGGGGTTAATCAAGATCAGCTACGGGAGAGAAATCTTTAAATCCAGAGCATTCCATGTTGCATGTTCTGTGAACAAGAGCTTGATCATACTCTCCAACATTACATTATTAAAATTTCAGTCATTAGAAGCTTCAGACCTGCTGGTAAGAGGAAACTCGAGAATTACAATTACTTCCCCCCACTTCCGTGTTCTGGAAGATATCCTCATAATCCGTCCAATTTTGCTAATGCTGGCAAATTGATATCGTACCCAAGTATAGCAGCCCTTCCTACACGATGGGGATCAGAGTACCACATAGCTAGTTCTTGATATGTACTCTATATGTCAATGTTATCTTGAGATAACATGTTTGCCCAAGAATGTGTACTCAATAAACAACACCAAATAATATATCTTATGAATGCAGGAAAAAAAGAAGAAAGCATAAGCAAGTTTTCTTGAGGGCTTAAGAAAAGTAGGCCATAACATTCTAACTATTTTGAGAGTTTGCGTGTCTAAATCTAAACAGAAGTTACTCTTTACCATATACTCCTAGAGAATGAACACCGTCAACTTGCTTGTAAAAAAAACTCTCCCGACACCAAACAGAACGAAACAGAATGCCTTGTAAGAAACGCAAGTCAACCTTACCTTTACATGTCCTCTTACCGTCAGTCTTACTATATAGGCAGGACAATGAAATTTATTTAAATAGGCATACCAATGTACAAACAGCTTGGTTCTGTCTAAAGAACCTACAAACGGTTCTGTCAAAGCTCACCTCATTTCTACACCCACCCAGACCATCACTATGGATATCTAGACAATATCCAGTAATATGAAAATAATAGTCAGCTACAGCGCCAATTAGAGAGTAAATATAGCCAAAGAACTACATACCAAACAATCTCGTCCAACTGTATATATATACAAATATACAATTGTATATATACAACTGTATATATATACAAATATACAACTGTATATATACAACTGTATATATATATACAAAAAATACAACATTCTTGTGCTTGTGGTTTAAATATACAACAATCTTGGGCTTATGAGTGAAATATGTACCAGAGTTCCGGGCTTGTGGGCTTATATATATATATCTATATATATATATATATATATATATATCTATATATATATATATATATATATATATATATATATATATATATATATATATATATATATATATATATATATATACATATATGTCGTACCTAGTAGCCAGAACGCGCTTCTCAGCCAACTATGCAAGGCCTTATTTGCCTAATAAGCCAAGTTTTCATGAATTAATATATTTTCTCTAATTTTTTTCTTATGAAATGATAAAGCTACCCATTTCATTATGTATGAGGTCAATGTTTTTTCATTGGAGTTAAAATTAACGTAGATATATGACCGAACCTAACCAACCCTACCTAACCTAACCTATCTTTATAGGTTAGGTTAGGTTAGGTGGCCGAAAAAGTTAGGTTAGGTTAGGTTAGGTAGGTTAGGTAGTCGAAAACAATTAATTCATGAAAACTTGGCTTACTAGGCAAATCGGGCCTTGCATAGTAGGCTGAGAAGTGCGTTCTGGCTACTAGGTACGACATATATATATATATATATATATATATATATATATATATATATATATATATATATAATATTTTTTTTTAATATATATAGGGGTACTTACTACCTCTGGTGCAAGTGTAGGGACCCATAGCCTCGGAGAAGAAAATAAAGAGTACTCAGAGAAGACCTTGTGGATCCTCACTGAACACTTTGATATTTTCTTCTCCTACCACCCCTATTCTTTTGGTATGTATGTGTATTTATCTAACTTTATTTGAAAATGTCATTACACAAAAAAGGTTACAATATTGATTACATGCAGGGTACAAGGCTCCTTGTCACAAGTTGAACAGCTCCTCCAGCTCCTCAGATGGCGGGCAGGAACCATGGATGCAGTGAGCATTTCCTCTCTGGATTGCCACACTAAGGCGCTGAAAAAGAAAACTGGCAGCTCTAGGGTCTCTAGTTGTTTCGATTAGCTTAGACCCCAACTCCTTCAAAAAGCTAGCAGCACTTTTACCCCAGGCACCGAGTGTCTCTGAGGCAATGGGGACAAAATTGTAATGGTGCTCAAGGTCTCTGTATTTACGTGACTTGGCCGCTTCCCGGTGATTGGCAGCTCCTCCTGCTTGTGTAGCACTGAAGTCAACATAGGTATTGGCTAAAGTTGAAACGCAAGTGTAGTTCCACACCAACTGTCTACCATTCTTCCAGGGGTTCACCGTGATTCCGTCTGGGCGACCGACAGGCTCTTCAGAGTTACGGGACATTAGGTACCGGGGCTCTCTCTCTGCTGGACAATCGGCTGTGGTAAGGCTTCTCTTAATAATGTCATTGACCTCGCCGTGTCTTGCATGCCATCCTCCTGTCCTTTGGCAGAGGATGTATAAATATAAACTCTGGAATATATATATTCCAGAGTTTTGGTCTTTTTGGTGTAAATATTCACTAGGGTCCCGGACTATTAATTAATTGGTTGAATGTTAATGCCAAAACGAAGTAAATTTACATATATTCATTCATAAATAGAAATTATTCTGAGCCATAATTTCCACCATACTTGAATGCTAAGCTTTCGTCTGTCTGGTGTAGACGAACCTGATCCCCTCAAAATGTCAAACCAATTACTCCTACTCTCGAAAAATTTGTAATTTGTATATAACGGGTTGAAAAATAAGGATATTAAATTTATTTTATCCTGGGCATACTTATTTTTTGAGTGAAGAATGTTTTCGGCATAATTAAATAGGTAGGATTTCAAATGAGGTTTACATTATATTCATATTTATGCCAATTTGTTTTTTTATTTTTGTAAATGACGTTCAAACCTTCAGAATTGTTTCAATTTAAACGATCATATCACGGTCCATAGGATGGGAATTATTGTATATATGTGATTGTGTATGACAAATTGTTGTATTTATGTGACTGTGTGTGCTAATTGGAGTAATTGTATGATATAATTATATTTGTCCTGATGATTTTAAACATCAAATAACAACTCAGGAACATGTTTCTAATTTTTTTTAAATAAGTTTTTGGAAAATTACATTTTTTGGGGAGATAAAGGAATTTAGATTTAGAGCAGGTGACAAAATTACTATTTATTTATTTATTCTGATGTGCTAACTGTACAATTTAAAGTGGTTTTTGTCTTACCGGAAGCGTACTATGACCTCAGGTTCTCACCTAACCTATCAAGAATGATGCTGTAGAGTTCTAGGTAACGCCAGCATTACAATGCTTTGTAGTTTCACTATAGCACTGGTTTTTATTTCCGTTTTTGAGAAGAAAAGACAGTTTCGTCGCCTTCTCCAGATCGCATTATGTGTTCAGCTTCACTAAGACGAAGCAGGAGGCCCTCGTTGATAGAATTAGTTATGGCGGCCCTCGTTGTTAGATATAATTAGGGAGGCCCTCGTTGATAGATTTAGTTAGCTAGGCCCTCATTATATAGTTCGTCGATGGACACAAACAAAATAACAATAAATCACCATCATACAGTGTTTTGCAGAGTTGATACTGCAACTAAAAATGTGCAAGAGTTGTTCCCTTGAGGGGTAACTCGCTTGAGACGGGCGATGCTGGATCGTCAATTGCACTGCCATAAATAATTAACATTATATTAATGGACACCTGCCCCTGTCTGGGAACCTGGGCCCTGGGGTGTTGCGTTCTTGTTTATTTATAACTTCCAGTAATTTTAATGCAATTGTCTTAGTTTAATGTAGATCCCTCTACATATTGTAAAAAAAAGGTCCTCTAGAGGGCCATGGCCCCACAGTTTGGGAACCAGCGCTCTAAATGGCAGAAGGTATTTACGTAGAGTAGAAAATATCCCCAAGAAAGTTAACAATAGTCAAAATACTGTTGTGTTCAATTACACGTGTAGTAGAGAACACATGTTCCCAAAATACACTAATATATTCTTACAAACTCAAATCACAATAGTCTAATGGATCAAATTGAAAATACTTGGACAGAAATGTTTGATTTAACTAACGTTTCTAGGCTTAATAGAGAGATGTACTGCCTATGTGATAAACCACGATGAGGTGGACCACGGTGAGGTAAACCACGATGAGGTGGACCACGGTGAGGTAAACCACGATGAGGTGGACCACGGTGAGGTAAACCACGATGAGGTGGACCACGGTGAGGTAAACCACAATGAGGTGGACCACGGTGAGGTAAACCACGATGAGGTGGACCACGGTGAGGTAAACCACGATGAGGTGGACCACGGTGAGGTAAACCACGATGAGGTGGACCACGGTGAGGTAAACCACGATGAGGTGGACCACGATGAGGTAAAACAAACAGAAACAAATGTTTTACTAAACACACTTGGGACCTAGAAGGCACTTAGCTACAACTACCAACACTCCAGGTTTCAAGTGTGTCTCACTAATGTTGTGGTGGAGTTAGAGTCGTGTTCTCCACGTTAGAGCTCTTCCAATTACAAATTGAAACCAGGGCCTAAGATGCTGAATTATCCCATATTACCCTATTACTCTAAATATCTACTTTATTGGATAATGCTAAATTGAAATAAAAAGTTACGTGAGCTAAATCTGAACAAACTGCCAAAATTAAATATGTAGATTATTCCAAAATTCTTTATAAAATAGCTCAAAATTGGTCTATAAATATGCTGATTAATGTAATCAATATACTCTATTGATTAATGTAATCAATATACTCTGTTGATTTAATTTCAATCTGATTATATGTTGCTTAGACTCGAGAACATAGAGCTATATGCTGGATGCTTAACAATGTGATTCTGTCAATTAGTTACTACATATAGGAAGCGGTTGAATTTACCTGATGACAATTTTTTTTATTTCCTGATATAATACGTGACAAACATGAGAACAATTAAAACTCCCATTATAAAACGATTTATAAGTTTATTTATAAGTCACGATAAAACAAGTAACCACCCATCCTCGCTCTCTAGTCGAATGGACCTAAGTTTTCAACCAAGTTTCAGTCGCAACTTACAAGGTTATCAACTTTGATGGCTGCTATCTGAATCTCACGAGAGATAGCATCACTAGCTTTCGTTTATTTGTTCATTCCATATTTTATGGGTAAATATGGGGATTGTTCCACGGTGGATTGTAGTTCAGGAACAATGAACGATGGTTGTAAGCTTGTGTGGAGTCCGAGGGGGAGGCTGACACAGGCATTAAACATTTTCTCGTTGGGACGAATCGGGTTGAAAAGCTTTGGATGGTCTGTTGATTGTGGAGCCTCCAGTGTGCATTTTACGATGTAATTAGTTCTATTCATGGAGTGATTGGGGCTTTAAGGGTCGTGGAGAGGCGTGAGGGAAGGGTTAAAATGAGAGAGAGACCTAAGTAGTCCCTGACTTTCTTCTCCTCCTCTTCCTTCTTCTCTTTCTCCTCCTCCTCCTCCTCCTACACCTGGCCCTTCTACACACACACACACACACACACCTGACTTCCCACATCTCCGTCTGACGCCTCCCCACACACAACCGCTTTTCCAGCATATTTCAAGCCGTTGTCAATGGAAAGTATTACTAAATGTATGTGTGTGTTCTCACCTAATTGTGCTTGCGGGGGTGGAGCTCTGGATCCTTGGTTCCGCCTCTCAACTGTCAATCAACTGATGTACTGATTCCTGAGCCTACTGCATGGGCTCTATCATATTTACATTTGAAACTGTGTATGGAGTCAGCCTCCACCACATAACTGCCTAATGCATTCCATCTGTTAACTACTCTTGACGCTGAAAAGGTTCTTTCTAACGTGTGTGTGTGTGTGTGTGTGTGTGTGTGTGTGTGTGTGTGTGTGTGTGTGTGTGTGTGTGTGTGTGTGTGTGTGTGTGTATTCACATAGTTTATTCATCTAGTTGTGCTTGCAGGGGTTGAGCTCTGCTCTTTCTGCCCGCCTCTCAACTGTCAATCAACTGTTACTAACTGCTAACTAATTTTTGTTTTACACACACACACACACCCAGGAAGCCGCCTGTAACAGCTGCCTAACTCCCAGGTACCTATTTACTGATAGGTAACAGAGGCATCAGGATGAAAGAAACTCTGCCCATTTGTCTCTGCATGCGCCGGGAATCGAACCCGGGCCATAGGACCGGAGAGACCAAGGAGGCCTGGTCGACGACCGGGCCGCGGGAACGCTAGACTCCGAAAGCACTTCAAGGTAACAGGTTTACGAGTCCCGCGCGCAGTCAACTCAGCTACCAGACCCCCCTAAGATGTGTGTATGCGTGTGTGTGTTAACACGAACATTATTTGTTCCTGTGAACTCAAAATGTAATTTACTCATCTTGTTTTATTGCTAATTCCCTTTTTTTCCACTGTTATTTTTAGAATACCTTTCTAAAAATCTTTTGCGTTTTTATTTGGGGGGCAAGGGGGGGGGGGGACCGCAATATATTTACCTCCCCTGTCCAATCATGGTAATCATGTTTACAGTTTGCAATAGTCTCCCTGCCTGTACAAACCAGGAATACAATCCTTTACAAGCCAGAGAAATAGTCTAGTACACTGCCTCAGCTAAAGTTGCTTAGTGTGTGTGATTTAAGATTGTGTGACGTACATCTTAGAATACATCTAAATATTCCCATTGATAGATGTGTGTGTTCTATAACCGGCCATTTGGTTTATAATACAAATTCCTCATTTCTACATTTTCCTAAGTCATTTCCATCTTCAGTGAGGCAGATACGAGATGTGTTCACATTTTCTTAACAAGATTTTGTCCATCTTAGTTGCTATATGTCACAGCTTCCCTGAGAGCTTCAGGGAAGCTGTGAGAGCTTCAGGGAAGCTGTGAGAGCTTCAGGGAAGCTGTGAGAGCTTCAGGGAAGCTTTGAGAGCTTCAGGGAAGCTTTGAGAGCTTCAGGGAAGCTTTGAGAGCTTCAGGGAAGCTGTGAGAGCTTCAGGGAAGCTGTGAGAGCTTCAGAGAAGCTGAGAGAGCTTCAGGAAAATTGAGAGCTTTAAGGAAGCACACTAAGAAGAAGAAGATGGAGACCGGCCCATATACCCGACCTGAAGGGTAAAAAGGGGGGGGGGGGGTACTATCAGCACAAAGCCCCAAGCCATTACCACTACATAACACTTGGAAAGGATCAGGATAAGGCTTTGGGATGGGACGTGGGGGTGGGGGAGATAAGGGGGAAGAAATAGTGCCCAACCACTGATAGTTTCCAGCAATCAAAAGATTACAACCATTGATGATGTTATCCCGGTCCTCGATAACTTCATCAAGCAGCATCACCTCATCATCTTCAAATGTTGCACATTTCTCTAATCACTTTTCCTTGTCTTAATCCTGTTTCCTTGATGACGATCCACGTTTCCCTTCTCTTTTCCCCTTTACGGGTGATCTTGGTGTTAGATACTGTCCGAATTTAGGAGTTTGGATTCAACACCTGATATATAGTTCTTCCTTTAAGGGTGTGCTTATATATATATATATATATATATATATATATATATATATATATATATATATATATATATGTCGTACCTAGTAGCCAGAACTCACTTTTTGGCCTACTATTCAAGGCCCGATTTGCCTAATAAGCCAAGTTTTCCTGAATTAATATATTTTCTCTAATTTTTTTCTTACGAAATGATAAAGCTACCCATTTCATTATGTATGAGGTTAATTTTTTTTTACTGGAGTTAAAATTAACGTAGATATATGACCGAACCTAACCAACCCTACCTAACCTAACCTAACCTATCTTTATAGGTTAGGTTTGGTTAGGTAGCCGAAAAAGTTAGGTTAGGTTAGGTTAGGTAGGTTAGGTAGTCGAAAAACAATTAATTCATGAAAACTTGGCTTATTAGGCAAATCGGGCCTTGAATAGTAGGCTGAGAAGTGAGTTCTGGCTACTAGGTACGACATATATATATATATATATATATATATATATATATATATATATATATATATATATATATATAAACTGCTCCAGGCAGTTTATCGAGGGGTTCTTGAACGAGATCATTTACCACAGTCACGCTAACATCAGGTAGTCTAGACTGTACTGAGTAACTATGTGCTTCACCTAACATTGTTAGAGAGGAGACATGATCTCCATGTAAAAAATAACTATCACAGTAATTTAATATGCTGCATGAATCTTAGGTTGAATTTTATGATGTAACAGTACGCTTCAGACAACAAAAATTTTAACAGCAAAACATTGGTGAAA
>NC_091157.1:47092205-47112205 GCF_040958095.1 Procambarus clarkii
ACAAAAATCAGCCCAGGAGCTGTAGCACAACTCTCATGTTGACTCGTGCTGCACATGCATCATGCACAAGTGTTCAATCATTACCTGGATCGTACCTGAAGTGGGTTTCTGGAAGTTCTTCTAACTTCAAGCCGGATCGAGGCCCAATCAATCTGATTTGGCATCCATTAGATAAACATCAGATTTGACGTCCATTAGATAAACATTAGATTAGGTGTTCATTAGATAAACATTAGATTTGGCGCCCCTGTAACAAACTGTTTACACTCAAATCGACTAATCACGTCTAGATTGGTCATGATTAGTTTCACTTTAGATTCTAATATGTGTCTAAAATCCAATGCACGCTACTTTCCAGGACGATTGAAGTGAAAGTATATGCCACTTCTTCAATATTAGAAGGGTGGCTGAGAAAGAGTGGAAGTGGAAGTGGAAATATATTCCACTTCGTTTTCATTCCACAAGAAGTGGAATGAACTGAATGAAAAAGTTGTGGAAGCCACCTCCATCAACAACTTTAAAGCCAGATATGACGAAGAATTTGAGCATCAGAAGAGTTGAATTACAACACAACGGGTGCAACAAGGCATGTTGGCAGGGAATATAAAGAGCCGGATCTTACTTCTCCGTCCCCAATGATTGGTTAATACTGATTGGTACTGATTGGCTAGTATTTTGAGAAGGGAGCAACCGGTGCCCTTATGAACCAATAGCGACACCTCAGATTCTGTCTCGCCTGGTTTTGATTCGCTATCTTTGATATCGACCCCTTTCTTATAGGCAATAAAAGATAACATGATACATAACGAAAGGGCGCAAGTGGGCAGAGCCTGTCCTGGGGCGCCATCTTGTTTTTTTTGGCTATATAAGCATACATAGTGTTCAAAATGGGATAATAGGTGTTCGGTAATAAAATAGGTTTATGACTAACAGACATAAGAATTGTTTGGTTCTGCTTGAATCATGATGTGATTGGCTGCAAGATTTCCGTAAGAGCTGAAACGAGTCATTAGTGGGAAACTATCCATGTCTCTTCCCTCTCTCACCCTGCATGTCTTCCCCCTTTCATTTAATTTCCCCCTCATGCCTCTTCCTTTCCATCTCCTCCCATCGGTGTGTGTGTCCCTCTCTATTATTTCTCTGCTCTTCCCAGTTCCCTTTCCTTTATTTACTAGTCTGCTCTCCCTTCCATCTCCACCCCTTTCCTTCTCCACCTCTTCCTTCTCCACTCTCCTTTCACACACCTTTCTCTTCCGTTCACCTCCACCCTTCATTATTTTTTTGGCTTCGTCTCGTCTTTTTTCTTCAACTTTCTCATTTAATTTTTTCCTCCCAATTAATTGTTGGTCATTCATCAACTCTCCCTTTCTTTCACTTTCTCCCTTCTACTCTGTCTTGCTTCCCTCTCTTTCCCCTCCCACTTTCCCTCCCACTCACACTCTCTCTACTTCCCGTTCTTTCCATTCTTACTCTCTCAACATCCCCTTGCCTCTACCTTCCTCACCCCTTCCATTTCCCTCTCCATTCCAAACTCCCCTTTTCTATAGTCTCCTGTTCCTTTCCTTGAACTTAAACCATCCCATTTCCTCTCCATTTACTCATATTTCTCTCTCTTCTACTCTTATTCTACCTACCATTTCCTCTCCCATCACCCTCCCTCCCACCTCCACCCCCCCCCCACCCTCACCCAAACCCACCATACCACCCCCTCCATCCCACCAAACCACCCTTTCCCCCAACCCACCTCCCTCCCCCTCTCCCTCATTCCCTCCAAAACTCCCTCCCTCCCTCACCCCTCACGCTACTGCACCGCACTTGTCAAACACACTGCAATTTGGGCAGAGGGCTATGAATAATTTTTGTACACCTGCATCGGGGGTTTGTGGATGCGTTTAAGCTCGTCCGTGTGATTTCCCAAGTCACTATTATCTGTTATTCCTGCCTGAGGGTGAAGTATGAGGTGGAGTGGGGGGGGGGTGTAGGGGAGTGATGGGAACCTCTGAAGGGGGGGCAGGGGGAGAGGGGGGATTAGGAAGAGGAAAGGGGTAAAGGGGCATCTGAATCACATTCAAATGGTTGCCAACATCGAGATGGGTTTTAAATGGTTTTTATTTAAATGGTTTAAAAAAACAATATTTAATCAAAAAATTTTTTTTTTGGTTTCTGGTTTTTAATAGGAACTGAAAGAACCCCCTCTCACCCCCCCCCCCCCCACCCACCCAAAAAATTGAGCAATCCTCTCGCTTGTATGGTTTTTGAATTGGATATCAGAATGATTAAATCCTGGATTAATCCCGTTTTTTGTGTGTCTCTTCTCTTTTACTCTACTAATTAATGCTTAGGAGACTGTTGTTCTGTTGGCATGGAATGTCTCATGTCTTTTGTTGTTTGTGGATGAGAAATTCCACTCGTGGGAAATAGGTAATTCGAAGGCTTGGATGAGAGCGGAAGTGGAGTGGTTTGTGGCGTGCATTGATGGGGATGTTGCGGTGGTTTGTGGTGGGATGGTTTGTGAGCAGGTGTTGTGGAGGTGTGGGAGGGTTTGTGAGCAGGTGTTGTGGAGGTGTGGGAGGGTTTGTGAGCAGGTGTTGTGGAGGTGTGGGAGGGTTTGTGAGCAGGTGTTGTGGAGGTGTAGGAGGGTTTGTGAGCAGGTGTTGTGGAGGTGTGGGAGGGTTTGTGAGCAGCTGTTGTGGAGGTGTAGGAGGGTTTGTGAGCAGGTGTTGTGGAGGTGTGGGAGGGTTTGTGAGCAGGTGTTGTGGAGGTGTGGGATGGTTTGTGAGCAGGTGTTGTGGAGGTGTGGGAGGGTTTGTGAGCAGGTGTTGTGGAGGTGTGGGAGGGTTTGTGAGCAGGTGTTGTGGAGGTGTAGGAGGGTTTGTGAGCAGCTGTTGTGGAGGTGTGGGACAGGCTTGTGAGCAGATTAAGAGTGATCATTCCTTCCTTCCTTTCCCCCGTCCCATCCCCAAATCCTTATCCTGACCCCTTCCCAGTACTATATAGTCGTAATGGTTTGGCGTTTCCCCTCTGACAATTTCCTTCCTTCCAGAGACCTTTCCTACCATCTCAAGTCCCTTACCTCAAGTTCCAGAGCACCTCATATCCCACGGGGTCTGACTCCACACCAATACTCATTCTGTCCCTCTCCTGCCCAAGCCCTCATTGGTGTAGGTGATGAAGCCCTTGTGATGATTCAACCCATAATCATCAGAGAGCACACACCTGCTATCATCGCCGCTCAGACAAATGATACACCTGTGTAATCACAACACAGCTGGTCATTGAGGCCATTACATAGAAAACATGACTGTCATCAACCACAATCATCAACCATCCCCTGGCGCGGTCTCTCTCATCATCAACTCATCATGGGGTGAAAAAAAAATCTAGTTGAATACAGTACATAGTGACATGAAATGTCACTATTATATATGGAAATTGGGTCCGTGAGAGGACATTTTCCCCGGTATCGTATGGCGTAATTTAGATCAACTGCGATACATTTTTGCGTTATGATTTTTAATCTAAAATGTACAATTACCTGATACGGTAACAGTTTTCAATACATTATGATGAGAGGGGAATGATTACGAGGCCCTGATTACCCTGCGAGGACCTTAACATACACTGAACACCTACTGGGAGGGTGAGGATCAATACCCCACATAGGTATTCCTTACTCAATAACCCACTCTAGGGTTAATTTGGTAATTGTTTCACTGAAAGCCTAATCCGGTTAAAAGCTAAGGGGCTATAAGCCAATGACATTTGGGTCTGGCAAGCAATTAGGGTATTAGAAAATAGATGATTGAAGGTAAATTTAATTAAATCGCTCTTTCCCCATGAAAAGGGGTGATATCAACTTGCAATGGATAAACTATAAATGTTTAAATGTTTAATAAATATAAATTGCAACATTGCAGCTTGAAACAAGGAGTCTGGGGAAGGTGGTATTGCTCTTTGTCTGCTTGTAAGTCCCGCAGAGTACTTTGTAATTAAGCGCACTCTAAATTAATTAAATAACATATTAGGTAATGAACAAATGTACTAGAATATCTTAGTGCTTGAATTAAGGTGAACGTAAGACCCCAATATATGTGTAGACCCAATGTATGTGTAGACCCAATACATGTGTGGACCCATTATGTGTAAGTTAAATTTGAAAATTTGGGTTTTAATACATTTATACAGATCTTGGTTCTTTCCTTCACCATCATATTAGTTAATTAAAATGGCATAAATGTGATTCATTCATCCACTTAGTGATATGACGTAAAGTGACTTGATGTTACTTTGATAAATGTAAAAATAGATGTAAAAGTAGATGTAACTTTGTAAAAGATAATTCCACCAGGATATCTTAGAAAGTCTTCTTTTCATTTACCTTAAACTAAAGACACATGTATTGTCATATTGTAGGGATTGTTGGCAACACATATTAAAACACATATTACTGAACTTCATATTGAAACTGGACAGTGCAACATGTAATGATTATTTTCTGGAAATAGCCTTAACTTAGGCTTTGAGTGTCCTCATCTCAGGAACATATTGCATCAGGACACTTTATATCAAGCTTATCAGCTTGACAAATATTGCAAGTGTATTACAATATCCATTTTATGGACAACAGAGCCCAATTTCGTACCATATTTGACATTTATGCCAAGAATGTATTTTTTTTTTTATCTTGGGCAGGTTTAGTGAACGGGGTCTTTTTACGGTTTATTAAACTTTAAACTTACAGAGGCTGGAGGAGCGGGAGTGGTGTTAGTCGAGGAAGGTTATAGAAATATACAGAACACGAATAGTAAGAGAAAATTGATGTGGTCAAAATAGAGAACATTATGGAACTTCAAGATGTATTCTCAAAAATACATCAGTATGACATTTTCTTGAGGATGTACTGTAAAAATATAAATATTATATATATAAAAAGTTAAAGATATACATCTGCGTAAAGAGAATTAACAGATCCTATTGCAGTCACAGAAATAAAGAAGTGTGTTGAGACCATAAAAATATTTACATAATACTAGATTATATATATATATATATATATATATATATATATATATATATATATATATATATATATATATATATATATATATGACAGTGTCAGACCACGAAGGAAGAATTGAAACAGGAGTAACGTTAAGTACTTTCGAATTTAATAATACATCTTCAGACGGGTATTTAATACACCCTTCTGAAGATGTATTATTAAATACGAAAGTACTTAAAGAAATTCCTGTTTCAAGTTTTCCTTCGTGGTCTGACACTCACATTTTTCATCACGTGTTAATTTTCGTGATTTACACACACACACACACACACACACACACACACACACACACACACACACACACACACACACACACACACACACACACACACACACACATCTGTACACCAGTTGATTGACGGTTGAGAGGCGGGACCAAAGAGCCAAAGCTCAACCCCCGCAAGCACAATTAGGTGAGTACACACACACACACACACAGTGTACAGCTAAGGAAAAACTGAGTTAAATGAATTATATTGTGAACAAAATCGGGAAGACATGTTGGTAGATCTCTAAGACCAATTAGACAATACTAAAATGTTCTAAATAAGGTCAGAAAGATATTAGAATTCCTGTTCATAAGCATCTGCAGTGAATACTCTAAGGTTACCTTTCAAACTTATCTTACCTTTACCAGTCCCCAAGTTTACCACAGGTATTAACTTAACCACTTAACCATTAACTTCTATACTGGTTATCAAGCTTGACTCTGATCACCATATTGAGCTCTGTTCAATGAACTGGGGTTTGGTCAACATTCTCAGCTCTCATCAATATATTAAGCACTGGTTAACATGACAGCCTTTTGTTATCATACTGTTTATGGCTACCATACAGAGATATGGTCAATATCATTTATTTATTATTAACATCTTTATTGACAAAATTAATTACAATTTTGCCTAATCTGAGGATTTTGATAGGTCTTATTAAAGTGAGGATAATGCTAGTATTCACTGTCACGCAGGACAGAGGGTCATACATAAGACAATAGGTCTAAACTGTAGGCTGAAGCACATATATGGTCAATATCAATGCTCTGGTCAACATACTGAGCTTTCGTCCTCATTCTGGGGTTTGGTCAATATTTTTCTGTCTAGTTATAACAATCTTTTTTGATATACAACACGGAAAGTCGTTGTGATCTGTAGCCGGTATATGAAATTCTTCATAATGCTTCAATTATATGCTATTCTTCAGAGTAAAGGTGCCTTTTGTACCAAAGTAAATACAGCTACAGGTTATGTAGCATAATGAATACATATTACAGAGTAAATACATATTACAAAGTTATTTATATTATTCATAACATAAATACATGTTATGAATACATATTACAAAGTATATATTACAGGTCAGATAATACATGGTATCATGTAGATTATTTCCTGAGAAAATTGCTTCAGGAAATCGGTTATAACTTGACGTTTTTCTCATGATATTATATTAAAGAGTTAACGTCAGTGAGTTGATTAGTTGGTGTGCAATTTAGATAAATAAATTTTATCGAGTGTTGTATATGATGTGTGTACAAGGTGATTATGACACAGATTAATCCCTTGTAAAATGTAGATGAAATTGGAGACTCGGGCTAAGATTCCCACTCCGCTGGTTATGTAAGTCGGAGGGGGCTGAGACAGGGATGAATCTATTGTAGTTTGTGAATAGGGTACCTGATTATAAACATGATTCTAGCCATGGCCTCGTTTGTTCTTTGTTTACGAGATAATTATGAAGCGGAGAGAACTCATTACAATACACAATGGAAACATAAGATAACTTTAGTGTCCAGATATTTTTCGTGTTTTATCTAGACTTGTGTTTAATTTAGAATGTCCGTCAGGTCCTTCACTCCCAAGGTTGCATTAGTTCACACGTGCCGTAACATTTAAAACAACATTTACTCTGTTATCTGAATGTGTGATACACGTCAACAATCTGTACTAAAATACTGTTGAAATATGGTCTATAGTCTTACTGTAGTGCGTCCAATAAGGCACAAAAATACCATTAAGTTCAACTTCAGCTTAAAGTTGCTTAAAATGGGTAATAATTTCTAATATGAAGACAAAACAACAAATTGTTTAAATATATACTGACAGCACAGTGTAAATTAAATGTAAAAATACATTTCTTAATCAACTAACAGCATTATAAAGTAATATTTAATCTCATATGCTTTGTGGTCTTCAAATCTGTTGATAGCACTTTGACCTTCATTTCGATTTCTGATGGAATAGACTAGACATGAAGAGTATTGTAAAGAAGTGAATTGATTAATAAATCATTTATCTGAAGCCTTTGGTGCATGTATTCAAAGTTTATGGCATCCTGAGCCTGGAGTGGCGACTCAATAAAACCGGGACCTCAATTACTATCCTTCATTGTAACTTGACAGTAGACTCTCTACTTTAAAAATTAATGGACCAACTCTGTTAATAATTAGACCAGTGGTCAATAACCCTTCCTAGTTAGCGTGTCAATGTGAGTAATGACCACACAGCAGGTAGAGCAGCGCTCATCAAGCGATATGCAGGTATATATACTATATAACTATACTCCGTTTATTAATGACTCTTATTGGCAGGGAGGGAGGGATTTATCAGGTGAGAGCGCCAAGCCATTACGACTACATAGCACTGGGAAGGGGGTCAGGATAAGGATTTGGGGATGGGACGGAGGGAAAGGAATAGTGCCCAACCACTTAGACAGTCGGGGATTGAACACCGTCCTGCATGAAGCCAGACCGTCGCTCTACCGTCCACCCTAAGTGGTTGGGCTAACCCTCAGACGGAGATGTATCACTGATACATCTACACAAACCACTCTATGACCAAAGAAAAAAAATAAAAAAAGTTTTGGATGAACGAATTTCACACGCGAACGTAAAATAATGATTTTACGTAAATTTTCTCTTGTAAATATATTTCAGTCTTCAGATGTCTCTAATGGCACCTGGAAGTTTAACTGCTCGGCCGCTCCAGCTCGTTACCACGGAGTGCTATCATTACTTAACAAATTTCATTGATAAAAATCCCTTTCCGTAATATGACAGGAAGCTGTCCTGGGGCCAGATTCACGAAGCAGTTACGCAAGCACTTACGAACCTGTACATCTTTTATCAATGATTGGCGGCTTTGTTTACAATTATTAAACAGTTAATGAGCTCCGAAGCACCAGGAGGCTGTTTATAACACTAACAACAGTTGATTGTGAAGTTTTCATGTTTGTAAACTATTTAATAAATGTAACCAAAGCCGTCAAAGATTGAGGAAAGATGTACACGTTCGTAAGTACTTGCGTAACTGCTTCGTGAATCTGGAACATTGTGCTCCTCGGTTTTATTGTGAAAGTTCTGTGATGTTCCCAGTCTAATGTTTTTCATATTCTGCTACCCGTGTTGATGTCGTGTGAGATGTTGGCAACATCGCAACGATGTGTGTGTGTTCGTGGTGTAATTCTTACACTTCATCATCTAAGAAAAGCTGTTCACTTGAGACAGTTAAGCAAGTCCCAGCTGTGTCTGGGCACAAGTGACAGGATGAATAACCCAGCGGGTTTTCCTCTTATTGAGGAGTGTTGTACATGCTGCTATGGCGGTGTGTCCACTCACAAGATGAGTGGCGCTGCCCAATAAACTCGCCCCTTGGGGCAAAATTTAAAAAAAAAATAAAAAAATTAGAGAGCAACGAGGGACTGACCTGTGACCTCGGCCACCTGTGAAACTAACTACAACACTCTGAGGTACCAGAGAATATTTCCTTTGTTTACGTTATCACGCCGTTATCAAGCCGGTTTAGGATCACGATGTTGTGTGAGATATCCAACACGGGTAATGGATCTCCAGATATCTTCACAGACGTTAACTAATGAACTGATCTTCATGTTTGCAAGTTGTTTGACAAGGCTGTTGTGTATTGCGGCTGACCTCATGATTAACGGGGTAAACACGTATAGATCTGTTACCCCAGATAAGACAGAAATCTACCTGCAAATCTGGCATGTCGTTAACAATGTCTCTATCCATAGCTGTAAGCAGTTTGGAGCAGGGCATAACCATTGAAGGAATGTTGCCTAATCTGTCCACCTGTTTACATTTACCGCTGACCCGATTGATGAACAGCATTTTCAGAATACTGCTGACTAGGTTCAGGACGAACGCTGAGGTTGGCGATGCAACATATGAGACATTTTACTGATTACGTGTTGTATGAGACCTAGAACGCTGACATGGAGGTGGACCACGTCAACATTCATCCTCCCCACTACAATAAGTCATGCACGATTGTTAATGCTTTGCGTTGGCTCTTGCAATGGTGCAGTGGGCCTGTGGCCACGATAGTTACTTGGAGTATTGGACCCTAGTACCTGTTGAGTTGCAACTTTCATCCTCCCCTTGCCTTTCCTCTGCGTGTGTTAGCAGGTGTTGGGTGCAACCCAGAGGTGGCACAGGGTCTTGCTGAGTGGTTTCCGGTGTTTGAGTGAGTTGCTCTCCCTCTCCTCTCTCTCTCTCTCTCTCTCTCTCTCTCTCTCTCTCTCTCTCTCTCTCTCTCTCTCTCTCTCTCTCTCTCTCTCTCTCTCTCTCTCTAATAATTTTTTCACTCCTTCAATTGAGTTACAACCCAGACCTAACAAGCGCAACTGAAATATGAATTACCATCCAGAGTTGTCTTTGTAAATAGTGCTAATTAACTTTGGAGTCAGAGACGGCCTCAAACAAAAGATTTCTACTAAAAGCAACAAACGATGGGAAGCCGAAGCTCTTGCTTGTGTGGCGGTGTAAGTCGACTGTTTGTGCTTGTGGGGCGGTGTAAGTCGACTGTTTGTGCTTGTGGGGTGGTGTTAGTCGACTGTTTGTGCTATTGGGGCGGTATAAGTCGACTGTTTGTGCTTGTGGGGTGGTGTAAGTCGACTGTTTGTGCTTGTGGGGCTGTGTAAGTCGACTGTTTGTGCTTGTGTGGCGGTGTAAGTCGATTGTTTGTGCTTGTGGGGCTGTGTAAGTCGATTGTTTGTGCTTGTGGGACGGTGTAAGTCGACTGTTTGTGCATAATGGTATTTTTCTACACTGGTGTTCCCTATTAAATTTACGGAATTGTTTACATATGAATCTGCCTCCGTTAGTGCTATTGTCTATGTTATTTCCGTTACCATTTGGGCCTCTCCACTTTGGTTGGCATCAGGGCCAAGATTAGCATCATCTTCACATTAATTTTCTTCAAATATTTTCCGACGTTAGCAAACGTCTTGATTCAACATCTTCACACGATCTGCGCAACGGTCGCTTTAAACACAGCGGTTATCGTCACTATATCAACATTATCACTACACCATTCTCGTATTGTTGTCATCACAATGAGATAAAATTACCGTCAGATGATTCACCAATTCAGCACCATTGTGATTGGTATCACCACTACTTCAAGACTCACCATCACCACCACGATCACAATCTCAGACGAGAGCGCCACCACCACCACTACTATCATTGTCACAGTCATCATCACTATCACCTTCAGTACTACCACCACCACCACTACTACTATCACCATCACCATTATCACCAGCTCCACCATCACCATCACCAGCTATACCACCACCACTATCACCTCCCCTCCACCACCACCAGCCCCCCCCCTCCACCTCCACCCCCTCCCACCCCCACCACCACCCTCCCCTCCTCTATCACCACAGGCAATAATAACAACAACTTAACACCAACACAAACAGCCGCACTGATCACCACTTCTCCAACTGTTACCCCTCACCACCGCAGACATTATAATTTTGTCGGATCAACACCATCATTAATCACTTTCCCACACTTCTTCACTTACCGTTCACTTTCATCGCCATTCAATTCTCCAATCACCTTCACACCTCGATTTCAGTGATTTTCCTTTAACAGAAAAAATTAAATTTAGGTCCATCTTCCCTAGCTTTCTTCAGCTCCAATGACACCATATCTTATGAGCTTATATATTAAAGCTTATAAATGATCTTTCAGCAGTCTTCAACGGTACCTCCCAGCTGTCTACATCGGAACACTATCTCCAACGCTTCATTGTTCACCAAATCGTTGTTTTTAACAAAACCTAATTTAATAATTACATGTCTTGCGTCAATCAAAACTCTTCCTGTGTCTTCATCTACGGGTGAAGACAGATGAGATCTGGCCAATACACCTGGCCAACACACCTGGTCAACACACCTGGCCAACATACCTGGCTAACACACCTGGGCGGCGCTGCCTTAGACTATTCCATTGTTTGAAACTTGGCGACAGTGTCGTCAGGATACAACAGCATCAATCCCACTCTCAGTCAACACAAGATACCATCATCCAGGAATCTTTCCCACTCGCAGCATCCTCATTCACCCGCCAGACTAATGACTCTACGAGGTGAAGCTGTATATTAAGCCAGTTCTTACATGACCGAGATTAAGCACCGAGCGACTACAGGAAGAGTAGTCGCTCTACTACATCTTAGAACGTTGGTGATACTGCTTGTTATATCTTTGCTCCAGGTGTCTTGACTTCAACACAACTGGTAATGATGAGAGGAAATAACATTTATTTTATCTTTAGTTCCTTGGGCACATCTCGAGCTCCTGCCTCGCTTGTAGTTAGGTCCAGGGATTGCTGGGGGGTCTGTCCCTGAGTCTGGCTTGACCTGTGATTGGTGGAAAGGTATTGCCCCTGATAGGGATGACTGTTCATAGCCAGGGACGAAGGGGCCGGAACTCAGCAGTTAGAGCCAGAGGTTAGGGATCGGAACTTAGCCAGTAAAGCCAGGAAGGAGCTCATAGAGTCAACTCACAATGGCTGGGGGTTCTCTCGGCTGTTAGATGTCTTGCTTAAAGTTTTAATTAATCCCTCAAGTTCCGGCGATAATGAGTTAGTGTAGTTTTCCAAGAGTTTTAAAAACATGTTTTTCTTGCACCACCCACTGACTGTCATGTGTGGAGGCAGCACCCATTGACTGTCATGTGAGGGGGCAGCACCCACTGACTGTCATGTGTGGAGGCAGCACCCATTGACTGTCATGTGAGGGGCAGCACCCACTGACTGTCATGTGTGGAGGCAGCACCCACTGACTGTCATGTGTGGAGGCAGCACCCATTGACTGTCATGTGTGGCGGCAGCACCCATTGACTGTCATGTGAGGGGCAGCACCCACTGACTGTCATGTGTGGAGGCAGCACCCACTGACTGTCATGTTTGGAGGCAGCACCCACTGACTGCCATGTGTGGAGGCAGCACCCACTGACTGTCATATGAGGAGGCAGCACCCACTGACTGTCATGTGAGGGGGCAGCACCTACTGACTGTCATATGAGGAGCACCACTCACTGACTGTCACATGAGGAACACCACCCACTGACTGTCATACGATGAGCACCCCCACTGACTGTCATATGAGGAGTACCACTCACTGACTGTCACATGAGGAACACCACCCACTGACTGTCATATGAGGAGGCACCACCCACTGACTGTCACATGAGGAACACCACTCACTGACTGTCACATGAGGAACACCACTCACTGACTGTCACATGAGGAACATCACTCACTGACTGTCACATGAGGAACACCACTCACTGACTGTCACATGAGGAACACCACTCACTGACTGTTACATGAGGAACACCACCCACTGACTGTCATATGATGAAGAATATAAACACCTATTCACCTCCCATCCCTTTGCCCTTCCATTGGGGGGGAGGGGAGGGTAAAGGGGGGACATGCTGAACATGGAATCAAGAGGTATTCCCAGGCACGTGAGGTCCGAGGACCTCTTGATCTGCATTGTCAATAGTATTGGATTCTGAGTTAATATCTGCCCCGAACTCACGCTGCTCTTCCCTGATAACACCAGCTGTGAACATGATACTCTCCCAACACACTCGAGTATCACTGTAATTGACATTAAACTTACCAACTGATGCTCTTAAAACAATCCAGGTGACGCAGTCCAATGCTTTGTTGACACTGGGTAAATATGGGGGATCACAAGCCTATTCAGGCACTGGTCGGTGTAGCTGTAAAACTTGAAGTCATTTTAGTGTGTGTGTGTTGGGACCTCGCTGCAGTGTGCGTAGCTGCACGGAGCTAATGAGGAAGCTCGGGTAATCGAACTTGAGAACAGGGGTGTTCTTGTTAGCTCGGTGTTACGATGTGAGTTCAATAAATGGTCGTTCTCGTTCGCTATTTCCTACCATGACTTTAAATATTGTTTATCTGGAGTAAATGTTATGTATTTAGTTCTTTACAATGCATTTTAACACCAATAAATCAGTGCAGTGATAGCTTACAGTATATCCATATTCAGCCCCATAGTAGTCCACAGTAGCCCCCACAGTAGCCCCCCTCAGTAGTCCACAGTAGCCCCCCTCAGTAGTCCACAGTAGTCCACAGTAGCCCCCCTCTGTAGTCCACAGTAGCCCCACAGTAGTTCACAGTAGCCCCACAGTAGTTCACAGTAGCCCCACAGTAGTTCACAGTAGCCCCCCTTAGTAGTTCACAGTAGCCCCCACAGTAGTCCACAGTAGCCCCACAGTAGTTCACAGTAGCCCCCCTTAGTAGTTCACAGTAGCCCCCACAGTAGTCCACAGTAGCCCCACAGTAGTTCACAGTAGCCCCACAGTAGTTCACAGTAGCCCCACAGTAGTTCACAGTAGCCCCACAGTAGTTCACAGTAGCCCCACAGTAGTCCACAGTAGCCCCCCACAGTAATCCACAGTAGCCCCACAGTAATCCACAGTAGCCCCACAGTAATCCACAGTAGCCCCTCGGTAGTCCACAGTAGCCCCACAGTAGTTCACAGTAGCCCCACAGTAGTCCACAGTAGCCCCACAGTAATCCACAGTAGCCCCCTCAGTAGTTCACAGTAGCCCCACAGTAGTCCACAGTAGCCCCCACAGTAGTCCACAGTAGCCCCACAGTAATCCACAGTAGCCCCTCGGTAGTCCACAGTAGCCCCACAGTAGTTCACAGTAGCCCCCCACAGTAGTCCACAGTAGCCCCACAGTAGTCCAGACCCTTAAATATATAGCCCTAGAGATTTCAACTAAAACACACACAGTAGCTTACAGCCTCTCAGGCCTCTAATACCCAAAAGCATCCGTCAACTTCACAGTAACCAATAGCACCATACTCGTCCAAAATAGCCAACAGCACCACAATAGCCAAGAGCCGGCGGCTGAGCGGACAGAACACCGGACACGTGATGCTGTGGTCCCGGATTCGATCCCGGCGAGAAACGATGGGCAGGGTTTCTTTGACCCTGAGGCACCTGTTACCTAGCAGTAAATAGGTACCTGGAAGTTAGTCAGATGTCACAGGCTGCTTCCTGGGAGTGAAAGCCTTTTCGAGGACCGGACCGCGGGGACACTAAGCCCCGAAATCATCTCAAGATAACCTCACGATAGCCTTCTGAGCAGCCAACATCCCCACAGTAGTTCACATTCAATTTAGTTAACACGATACCAGATTCTTCACGAGTCGATTTACATCTAGGTTTTAATACAAATATTTACGGACTTCACCTCTGGTACCTCTGGTACCTGGTACCAGAGTACCAGGTAAATAGGTACCTGGTACTCTGATATCTTCACCGGTATCTGGTACCTGGTAAGTCTTAAAAGGCCTCGTTTATCCTATTCCTCCTAAGTCTGAATTTCGCGAAATATTCCCGATGACATAAATATCATACACCAAGATTTTCCAGCAATTATAACGCATTGTACTTTAATCAACATAATTCTGTTTAATAATGCGTAATTTATTTTATTTTTTTATATTTATAGCATTTTTTTAAATTCTTGTTTTTTTTGCAAACTTTGCAACTTTAAGGACGGTTTTATTCGTATTATTTCCCACTGAATAATTGGATTGATGAACAGACGAGTGATAGAATAACTTGACAATAGAGTAATTGCAGCTTACTAGCAATCTTCTCGCGTGTTTTACTAAGCATTTTACAAACCCCTTAGAAACGATATTCAAAGCTTATTGTCTGAGCAAGATTAATATCAAGTCATGGAGTATAGGTTTTAATAGTGAGTGAGACAATTTCGTTAATATCCAACTCAGTCGTAAAAACACGATTGCTTCTGGTATTAATCCCTGGATGGCCCCCTGGATGTAGAAGGTGGATTAATTCCATCATCATGAAAATAGAATCGTAAAATATACCCAGGAATCGTTCGAATGAAGAGTGGTCAATACATACTGGATTAACCATCAGAACATAAATAAATCTAATGTATAGTGACGCACTGGTTAGGATCATCAATTATAGTGACGCACTGGTTAGGATAATCAATTATAGTGACGCACTGGTTAGGATCATCAATTATAGTGACGCACTGGTTAGGATAATCAATTATAGTGACGCACTGGTTAGGATCATCAATTATAGTGACGCACTGGTTAGGATAATCAATTATAGTGACGCACTGGTTAGGATAATCAATTATAGTGACGCACTGGTTAGGATAATCAATTATAGTGACGCACTGGTTAGGATCATCAATTATGGTGGCCGTGTGTCTTCCAATTACTTAATAGGTTATCTTGGCGGTTTAACGCGCGCGCCCTCCTGGGTCTTGATACGGGCAACTCAGCAGATTGGATTCGTGTTTTCCATAATAGCATCACCGGGAGATGTATCCCAGAGACTCGTAAATGTTGCTTTGTGTGAAGTGATGCACGTTTAGGAGTCCCAGTCGTAAGAGACGAGAGGAGTACAATACACGAAGAAGGAAGATGGAATGAGGTTGTACACTCAGTCTTACATTCCCTGCACAATCTTACATTCCCTGCACAGTCTTACATTCCCTGCACAATCTTACATTCCCTGCACAATCTTACATTCCCTGCACAGTCTTACATTCCCTGCACAGTCTTACATTCCCTGCACAGTCTTACATTCCCTGCACAATCTTACATTCCCTGCACAGTCTTACATTCCCTGCACAATCTTACATTCCCTGCACAGTCTTACATTCCCTGCACAGTCTTACATTCCCTGCACAGTCTTACATTCCCTGCACAGTCTTACATTCCCTGCACAGTCTTACATTCTTCCTTCATCCATTTTTTTCTTCACCCCTCCCTCTCTCTCTCGCTCCCTCCTTCTATCCTTCCCTCCTTCCCTCCCTCATCAAAGTACATTATTATTATTATTGCCCCGATTGCGTTACCACAGCTCTGTAAAACGTTATTAATCAATGTCTGTCGAGAAAAATAACGGGAAAAACAACGGGAAAATTTGTTTGAATTACGACGAGAACAATTGTCACAAATCATTTAACATTAACAATTCCAAAGGTATATTTTTTACATTTACATTTCAGCTCCAGGTGTACACTTTAAATTTTTTTTAGACGATTCACAGAATTAACTTTGACCGTTCAAGTTGAACGAACTTACTATCATATATCTCAAGGATATTCGAACCTATTAAACCTGACTTCGACAAAGTCAATGATACTGTACTTAACTGATTAGGCAAGTGGAGGGGAAAGGAATCGGAGGAAATATCTTGTATAAGATACGGACATGTGTGTGTGAAAACAGTCAGCACAAACGGGTTCGAAATTGAGATTTCGATCCCGAGTGGTTTCGAAATTGTTGCTGGTGGAGTGCCCGAAAGCTGTGTCCTTTGAATCCTCTCATTTACTAAATAAATAAATAAATTATACATCGGAATGAACAGCAACATTAACACATTCGACGATGACGGTAAAATATTGCTGAAACTAAGTTCTAAAGTCAACAAATATCTAAGATATAATGTTTATAGATCTTTTAATCAACAGAATGATCGGTAGATGATGTTTAATGCTGAAAACTTACGGTTCTGATTCAAGAATATTATAATAGAGTTACTAGATACGAGATGAACAATATCAAGATCTTGGAGTTATAATTTGAAATGGGTAAGCCAGAAATCAATGAATTAATGATCGAAATAAGGTAGATAGGATAAAGGAATTCATATCCGCCAATACTCACCGTCAATACTTACACTATCTAGAACAGTCAATACTCACACCTCTAGAGACGTTCTTCAGCTTTATATTGCTCATATACGGTCCCCTCTAGAAACAATTTTAGATGAATTCTCTGTATAAATAGCCGTTCTTGTGAACCAATGTTATTGAATATGACCGAATATGGTTAGATCGATGAGTGAAGCATGAATCTTCTCTGTATATTATGTTCTTCACTTGAAAGGGACGCTGAGAAATGTCCTCTCCACATAGTTTACTCCACAATTTTATTATTCCTGAAGAGCGTCACTAAAGGACCCGTTTCGATGAAGCTCTCTTCAACATCTTCGGAGGCAGAGGGAATACAAATTGGCAGATGCGACGCTATATATTTCAGGTAAAATGAGTGAGGATACTGTATAAGCTTGCCCTGCATTCTCATTCGTTGGCAGGAGCAGTAGATGTGACATAAACTACCCGCCAAACACACACCGAAACTACGACGTTGGTACAACGTTCGAACGAGTTTTAACACCTCCTAACCAGTTATAACAACCAATATAGCGAGTTGTAACAACGTTCTAATACGTCACAAACACGTTAAGCCAAGATGTAACAACTTTATTACAAGTTGTAACAAGCGGAAAATAGAGACAGTTACGGTTTGTGTTTCCAGGGTACTATATCTGTCTTATTCATGAAGATGGCATTACTTACACATTGTAAGCTGTCTCTGGTTGTCGAGTGAGATTGTTTGACATGTAGTGCTTCGGCTATGTCTTATTTTCTATTGCCTTTATGTCAGTCGGTTATTTCGGAGTTGCTGGTCAGGGTTACTTTGGTGAGTGACTGGTTATGTGATCTGTGATAAAACCTTGTTGTTGGTGCATTATAAGGCGTTTTGAAGAAGTTTTTGTCTGGGCTATATATTGAAATTCCTGGAGTGACACTCACCAAGTTGGCATGTAGGGCATAGATGACATATTCGGCTGTTTCAAGGCGTTTTGTTTGGTAGCTTTAGAATTCTTCACGTGTAAGTTGGCGGTTTTTCTTCTCTTGTTATATGTAGTGAGCTGTATTTTGTGGTGTACACATGTCAGTGTGCAAAACACCTGTCAGTGTATACCACTCCTGTCAGTCTACACCACACCTGCTGCCCCCAGTCGAGCAGCGAGTCATCAGGACAACAGCACACAGTACCAGACGGAAAGGAGCTCAACTGACCTCATCCAATAAGCAAATTAAACAGTCACCTAAAGTGTTCATGCAACAGTTCAACCAGCAAAATCGTCGTAAAGAAATATCATCGATTAATCATCAGCCTCATGTTAGTATTTCCGTCCTCGTCTCGCTCTCCTCCCTCTCTTAATCCACATATAAATTTAAATTATATATATATATATATATATATATATATATATATATATATATATATATATATATATATATATATATATATATATATATATATATATATATATATATATGTGGACACACATCGCAAACAATCAACATATTACAGAACATTATAGGTGATGAACATATGCATTTCTTCTTAATCCACATATTCCTCTACATTCCCCTCTCGTTATCCACATGCCCACCACTCTCCACCACTCTCTTCATCCGCATGTGGGTAATAACCTTCCACTTGCCATCCATCCATCAACATGTACACAACCATCAAGCCACCGCCACCCTCCCCCTAACGGGATTTGCAAGCGTGCAACCCTCCACCCACTGAAACATTACCTGAGTTTGGAAATATTACATAAATCACATTGGTGTTTACAACAAAACTATCAATCTTCATCATCAGCATGCAACATGTCCATCCTCGTCACTAATCTGATCATGCGTAGTCCACACGCAGATTATACCTCGCCAGGGCTATTTCGAAATCATTATATTCTGTCCATGTGAATATAAAAACAATGAATCTACAGTACAATGGGAACTGCAGCGTATTTATTTCTATTTGGGGGTCTGGTCTCGTGGATTTCGAGACCTATTGGCTTCCTATATTACAGGAAGGTGTTATTCATTAATGCTGAGGGAAATAATTCTCTCTCACAAAAGAACATTTAAGCTATATTATAGACCGAGAGTTTGGAGAGACAATGTAGCTATTTCCATACTAATGGGATATACTTGCTGGCCCTCAACCACGACAAGCTACTCGATCCAAGTTTTGCTGTTAAAGAGTAATCTTAGGAAATGTTACTCTCTCTGGTTTTAGGATATCAGGCATTCACCAAACTATGTTTATAGTAAACAATTTATTTTTTGCTAGTTAGCCAAAAAAATATTTATAACAAAAAACATATTACAATTTAACTAAATGTCACAAACTGAACTAAATTCAAAAAAATGTCGAGATGGAATATAATCAGACAAGGCTAAAATATCAGACTCATTTATCCGATCATATTGTTCATTTATCCGATCATATTGTTCATTTATCCGATCATATTGTTCATTTATCCGATCATATTGTTCTCTAAATCTCAGAACAAATGTATCCTTCTTGGATACCTAAGGTACTGTGTACCTTAGGTACACAGTACCACGTGTTCGGGAGAACATCAATGTTATCAAGTATTTCATCAACGGTATCACGTGCTTCATAGACATTACGTGAAGCATCGCCATTGCCGTCCTTCCGACGGTACCAAGGTTACCTTGAGGTGCTTCCGGGGCTTAGCGTCCCCGCGGCCCGGTCGCCGACCAGGCCTAAACAGAGAAAGGAGAAAGTAGGAAAGAAACATAGGAGAAATATGCCTTCCCTACTCCCCCCTTCCCCCTAGGATGAAAAGGGTAGAAAAAAGTCGTCTATGCAGACGAGGAGTCACAATAACGTGGGTGAAGTATATTGACGAAACCACACACTAGAAAGTGAAGGGACGACGACGTTTCGGCTCGTCCTGGACCATTC
>NC_091157.1:47114705-47157205 GCF_040958095.1 Procambarus clarkii
TGTTTAGGGCGGATGAGAATTTTTTTCGACAATGTAGAAATTTTAAAACCACTTAAAATTACACAGCAAGACTGTAATTAAGTATTTTATATTATTATCTGTATCGCAGGATATAGCATGTCGGTTTGACCTTGAAAATGTTTTGTTCTTTACACACAGAAATCACAATAGCGTGATGCATCAAATGAACAAATCCACAAGGGCCGATTGGGATCCTCTCGGACGTAGGTTCGAAACCTCATCACGGCCCTTGTGGATTTGTTTCGTTCGTCTTCGTTAGCGAACGGAATGTTGAAATGTTTACGTTCGTTCTAAACATTGAACGTCTGTCTTAATTGTCCCTGAGTAACTTAATTGGTTGTTTTTGTAAGCATATATTTCATTCGTCTTTTGGAGAAGGATTGAAAGAATTGTATAATAAAAGTGTTATTATATATTAAAAGTATATATATATATATATATATATATATATATATATATATATATATATATATATATATATATATATATATATATATATATATATATATATATATATATGACGCATATAGTATATCAGTCGCATATAGTCCTGGGGACCATTCTGGCTTGTTCGCATATATATATATATATATATATATATATATATATATATATATATATATATATATATATATATATATATATATATATATATATATATATATATATTATTAAATATGACCGAAAAAGTAAGATTAATAATTCTAACACGAATTTTCTCAATCTTTCGTACATTACGCTTCACTGTTGGAGGTAAATCAAAAATCACTTCTCCAAAATTCATTTTTATTTCTAGTCTGACGCGACACGGGCGCGTTTCGTAAAACTTATTACATTTTCAAAGACTTCACAAATACACAACTGATTAGAACGTATCTCTGATTTTATATCTACATTTGAGTGAGGTGGGAAGGGTGATGTGGCATTAACACAAGACAGAACAGGAGGGGATATTAATAGGGTATTAAAAGTATCAACACAAGACAGAACAGAAACAATGGGTATTGAATAAAAGTGTTTGTAGAAAGCCTATTGGTCCATATTTCTTGATGCTTCTATATTGGAGCGGAGTCTTGAGGTGGGTAGAATATAGTTGTGCAATAATTGGCTGTTGATTGCTGGTGTTGACTTCTTGATGTGTAGTGCCTCGCAAACGTCAAGCCGCCTGCTATCGCTGTATCTATCGATGATTTCTGTGTTGTTTACTAGGATTTCTCTGGCGATGGTTTGGTTATGGGAAGAGATTATATGTTCCTTAATGGAGCCCTGTTGCTTATGCATCGTTAAACGCCTAGAAAGAGATGTTGTTGTCTTGCCAATATACTGGGTTTTTTGGAGCTTACAGTCCCCAAGTGGGCATTTGAAGGCATAGACGACATTAGTCTCTTTTAAAGCGTTCTGTTTTGTGTCTGGAGAGTTTCTCATGAGTAGGCTATATTCAATACCCATTGTTTCTGTTCTGTCTTGTGTTGATACTTTTAATACCCTATTAATATTCCCTCCTGTTCTGTCTTGTGTTAATGCCACATCACCCTTCCCACCTCACTCAAATGTAGATATAAAATCAGAGATACGTTTTAATCAGTTGTGTATTTGTGAAGTCTTTGAAAATGTAATAAGTTTTACGAAACGCGCCCGTGTCGCGTCAGACTAGAAATAAAAATGAATTTTGGAGAAGTGATTTTTGATTTACCTCCAACAGTGAAGCGTAATGTACGAAAGATTGAGAAAATTCGTGTTAGAATTATTAATCTTACTTTTTCGGTCATATTTAATAATATATATATATATATATATATATATATATATATATATATATATATATATATATATATATATATATATATATATATATATATTATATGACGCATATATATATATATGACGCATATAGTATATCAGTCGCATATAGTCCTGGGGACCATTCAGGCTTGTTCGCATATATATATATATATATATATATATATATATATATATATATATATATATATATATATATATATATATATATATATATATATATATATATATATTAATGTAATATTTTATACAATGGATGCTGGTACATATCTGAGATAATAGGAGTTGACGATAGTTTAACAGGTCAGATGATTTAGGGGCCACCAATAGGAGGAGACCTGTGACGTCATGAGTCACAGAGACCACCTGTGATAGGGTAACAGCTTCTCATTTGCTGAATTGACGTCAGGGAGAAAGAAGGTAAACACCTCAGTGCTATTTGGGAAATTGATTGTTCTTCATTCTTTAAAATGGATAAGCAAATAGATCCCCCCTTCTCTAGATTGAAAGATTGCATGCAGCCCTGGAAACACAAACCGAAACTGTCTCTATTTTCCGCTTGTTACAACTTGTAATAAAGTTGTTACATCTTGGCTTAACGTGTTTATGACGTATTAGAACGTTGTTAGAACTTGATATATTGGTTGTTATAACTGGTTAGGAGGTGTTAAAACTTGTTCGAACGTTGTAGCAACGTCGTAGTTTCGGTGTGTGTTTGGCGGGAGGGACATTTAGAGTAATGGTGAACTCTAATTGCAACATGATTTCCCGAGAAGCGTCTCTCAGCATCCATTACCTTGAGGTTACCTTGAGGTGATTTCGGGGCTTAGCGTCTCCGCGGCCCGGTCCTCGACCAGGTCTCCTTTTTTGTTTCACATCCCCCAGGAAGCAGCCCGTAGCAGCTGTCTACCTCCCAGGTATCTATTTACTGCTAGGTGAATAGGTGCATCTGGTTGGAAGAAACTCTGCCCATTTGTTTCCGCCTCCGATGGGGATGGAACCCGTAACCTTAGGACTACGAAACCCGAGCGCTGTCCACTCAGCCGTCAGACCCCGGCCTTGCAACAGGAAGTTACAGCTCTGCTGCAATAGTATACGCGAGACACTTTGGCTCCTTTTCTAGAACCGAGAGCAGATGAACTGAGGCCTGGATAAGCCCCGGGATTAGCTGTCACTCGCTGCATCATTCACTCTGGGATTACAACCGTTTGAGTACGAGCACAAATGGTTGTACTCAAGAGTGGGGGGGGGGTGAAAAGGCTCGGCCCATCGTGTCGATCACTGTAACGAGAGTTACAGAACTACAACGATGATGACAAGTGTCTGAACAACAGGAAACGCAATCGAACAAAATATTCTAATTTTTTTATTATTATAAATTATCTATATATTTATTCGAACCGAACATTCATTTTGCGCTAAAGAGATTTCGTCTCCAGAATTTCAGGTAAGCACCATATTAAGAAAATACCCCGGAATTTGCAATTAATGACTGAGGAGTTTTTTTGGGAGGTTGAATTTGCAATTGATTTTTTCTCATTTGCAATTAATGAGAGTAAGGTGCGATTGGTACCCCCCGTGCTTCACCCTGTACCATTTCAGCAGACCAGGGAGTACAGCACGTACCACGTATGAATTAAATCATTTTCTGCTAGATATGTATACAGACTTATAGTGTGGTATAAATATCTTCCCATCTGACAGTCCAGGTGGGGTAATATAGATCTATAAATGAAAAATGTCTCTCTATTTCTGTCTTTGAGGCTAGTGGGGGCAGATGAGGAAGGGTGTAGGTGAGTTAGCATGCAGATGAGAGAGGGTGCAGATGAATGAGTGCCGCTAGAGATATGAGTATTAATGAGTCCGGAATTTAAGTTACGACTCGAAGGATTATATGACATGATTTACGGTAATGAATCAGTTAAACTGACAAGCATCTTGGAGCGTGGAACTGATATTAAGACTGAGACTGAAGATAGAGTCCTAAGACTGAGGCTAAAAACTAAGCCTGAAGGCTGAGTTTGAAGATTAAGGCTAAGACCGAGATCCTGGGATCACTGAAAACAAAGGCTAAGACCCAAAAAAATAGAAGACTAAGGTGATTATTGAGGCTGAAGGCTGAGCGTTGGACCGAGGCTAAAGTCTGAAGATGGGACCGAAGCTGCAGTCTTTTATGTAGTCCAAACATGGCTGTAGTTCCCCAGCAGTGAGACTACAACTACTTCAGGAGTTGTCTTCACTCTGAGGACACATGGCGGCCAGATTTAATTAAATATTGTAATTTTAGTGTTTTGTTTTGCAGTGTTCATGTGTCATGTTATCTGTGACTCTTGTCCTCCGTGTCTCTTGTTGTCTGTTGTTGCTCGTATCTCTTGTTGCTTTATCTCCTGTTATTTGTATTTCTTATTGTTCATATCTTCTGTTGCTGGTATTCCCTGTTTGCTCGTATCTCTTGCAGTTCGTATCACCTGTTGTTCCTCTCTGTTGTTGTTCATTCCTCTTGTTTGTATCTCTTTTCATGTCTTGTTTCTTCCTCCTTGTTTAATTTGCTTCGCGCCATGTTCCTCAATTTTGTTTCTTATTTTTATCCGGTTTAATTCGTGTTTCACAATAAGGAAAAAACTCTTATTGATGTCTCTGTGTTTTTTTCTCTCTTTCTTGCCCTTGTTCGTCTTTTTTATTTCACACTCACCGACATTTACCCTTTTTCCGAAGCCATTGTCAAGCAGATATCACGAGGAACACAGGAAAATCACGTCAGTGAAATGCAGAAGAGTCAGAGAGACATAGTAACGACATGGAAAATTCCCAAACAGTGCAGAGATGGACAGATTATTTGAAATCAGTTGTAGGTGAACAAAGTGATATAGGTGGACATTATGAACCCACAGAAGTCACAGAGACTTATATATTTGTTTTCAGTATCAAAGTTTTCAAGCAATTGAATTTGCAAAGATGCGAAGTGGTGGAGGAAGATTTCACACATGGCTCCACACATGGCGCCACATATATGGCTTCAAGTGTAGATGTGACAGTTAAATTGGTTTGGGAACTTTTGTATCATTCCATTGAAGGTTGAGGAGCGGGACCAAAGAGTTGAACCCCCAACCAGTGCAAGCACAATTAGGTGCATGGACACACACACGCAAGCACCTACACGCACACACACCCACACACACACACACACACACCCACACCCACACACACACACACACACACACACACACACACACACACACACACACACACACACACACACACACAAACCTCATCTCAGCGTGCTGTGATTTCGCACTTTTATGATAGTCATTCGACACCGACGACTGACTCTAGACACCACGCCAGGAACAATTACACTCTCCTATAGTGGCCTCCTTTACCAGCTCTCTCAGGGGGTCACTGTTGCCCTCAGTGACCTCAGCATCCCTCCCCCCCCCTCTCTGGGGTCTCAGTGACCACTCAGCAACCCTTCCCTGGTGACCTCAGGAGCCGCTACTGCTACTAACGCACTCAGCAAGCCCCGCTTCGTTACTAGCCTTCCCGGCATGCTCATCTAGGCTTGTTTATGCCCTCGACAAAGGCTATTGAAGTCAGGCTGAAATTCCAGTCCCACTTCTCTTCCCTCTGACAAATCTACCGTTCGGAAGATCTAAATATATCTGGGGTCCGGCTTAGCCGTTCTGCTTATGTGTATGCAAATTATGTATTTACAAATAAATATATTTTATCAATAATACTTGTCCATATTAAATTTATAATGTAAAACAAAGTACTCAAACACAAAAGTCACACTAGAAAAAAAAACTCAAAGGTGCACACAACTAGGAGCTGGTCGGCCGAGCGGACAGTACACTGGACTTGTGATCCTGTGGTCCCGGGTTCGATCCCGGTCGCCGGCGAGAAACAATGGGCAGAGTTTCTTTCACCCTATGCCTTTGTTACCTAGCAGTAAAATAGGTACCTGGGTGTTAGTCAGCTGTCACGGGCTGCTTCCTGGGGTTGAAGGCCTGGTCGAGGACCAGGCCGCGGGAACACTAAAGCCCCGAAATCATCTCAAGATAACCTCAAGATAACTATGCTTGTGGCTGAGCCAATGAGAAGAAGGTAACAAAGGAGGAGAGGTTGTGAAAACTGAACCTTCACTTCACTTGGGGTTCAGCTACTTGGTCTGGTAGGTATAGAGCGGTAACCGTGAGTATTCAACCCTCTTTTCAGGCTATATATATGTTCATTCCATCCAGCGGTCAAACCCCAAGACGCAATCATCCTTTTTAACATTCTATTCATTCAAAACAGGAATGTTCTCATATATATAAATTCTCATCTCAGCTAGTTGTGTGCACAAACGTCCTCGTAGACGAGTGGACAGCGCTCTGGGGTCGTATTCCTAAGGGCCCGGGTTTGATTCCTAATCGAGGCAGAAACAAACAGGCATAGTTTCTTTTGCCTGATTCGTTTGTTCACCTGGCAGTATATAGGCACCTGGAAGTTAGATAGCTACTACGGGCTGCATCCTGAGGAACTTTTCGTGTGTGTGAGAGAGAGAAATAAGTATTAAATATGATAGAAGAAAAATAGGTTTGGAGACTACATCAGACAAGTTAGAAAGGCGAGGTCCAAGAGCTAATACCTCGATCCTGCAAGCACAAATGATTAACGTACGCTGAATGAAGCGACAGGTGAACAAAATTACAATTACATCCACATGCATGACCCAAAATGTTTGAAAACATTAATGTTGTAAAGTCTATTTAACCTTAAGAACGTACACCTAAAATCGACAAAGAATTCGAACGCCAGAAAAAAGTTAAATTATAAGACAATAGGTACAAAAAGGCTCGTGGCTGGGTGCTGGGAGCTGGAAGATGTTACCCCAAACGGTCACTCTTAGGTAAGCACAAGTGAAGATAACATCATCCAGGGCTACTCATCATGCTCAACACTCATACAGTTACCATCATATAAACAGAAGTGTGCTTACCATTCTCCTTGATTCATTCATTCCACCTGGATGCCAATTTTTGCATTCATGCAGAGATCTTGGAAAATGGTCTGTGTATATTTATATAATTATACAAATTCCTTACATTTTAATTCGTTAGCCATGAATGGCATTGCTAGATTCTTCGTTGTCAGTTTCCTGTCATAAATATGTAAAGGGTGCGTTGGGGTTTTGTAATGTAGAGAGGATAGTGGTGAAAAGCGTGCGATGGAGGCGTCGAACCCAGCCTGGGATGTGTTGGGATCCCAAGTGAGCCACTTCAGCTATCGTTCTGATCGCCAATTAAGTTCATTTCAGACCTTGTTTGTTTAATAATGGTTGGGTCCGTGGTTGCCTGTACCCCTCCTCTCTACCCCTCTCTCTCTCTCTCTCTCTCTCTCTCTCTCTCTCTCTCTCTCTCTCTCTCTCTCTCTCTCTCTCTCTCTCTCTCTCTCTCGCTCACACTGGGATCTGAATCCCCCACACAGCACGACGGTCGTTTCGAGAGAGCATCAAATAAACATAATGGTGTGATTTACATATGATCATCTTCACTTTACACTAGCAACGCGTTAGGTTATATTCTGGTACAATGTCGACAACGCATCTTGCAACCAGACTGCAATATGGCAACACAACTCCAGCCACTATTCAGGTAAGAAAATCTTATATAAATCTTCCTCTATTCATATATATTCCCACGAGCTATTAAACAAAATTATTAAGCTGGGTTTCGAAGCAGAGTATTGGTAGTGGGGAGAGTAAGTAGTGGTAGAGTAGAGTCCACTACACACTTCTCTACTACTGCTCCTCCCACGCTAAATATGGTGGGAAAGATTGAACGTTGTGAAAGAAGGCTTGGCCCTGGCGGCAGCGGAGATATCTCATTAAAATAACAAGGCTGCTTAACAAGCTTAGTCACCGGTAGCCAAGCGAGGCCTTCCGCCCATGACAAGTGACCAAATTGCATATTGTGGGTTGTTAGGGGCTTAACACGTGTGCTTGTATTGATACAAGTATGTGTGTGTAGGAGGTGTGGGGGGGGGGGTGTACTCTCCTAGTTGTGCTTGTGGGGGTTGAGCTTTGGCTCTTTAGTCCCGCCTCTCAACTATCAATCAACTGGTATACAGATTCCTGAGCCCTACTGGGCTCTTTCACATCTACATTTGAAACTGTGTATGGAGTCAGCCTCCACCACATCGTTACCTAATGCATTCCATTTGTTAACTACTCTGACACTGAACTAATTCTTTCTAATGTCTCTGTGGCTCATTTGGGTACTTAGTTTCCACCTGTGTCCCCTGGTGCGTGTTCCACACATGCTAAGGAGTTTGGTCTCTTCGGTCCCGGTTTGGTGTGTGTTTGTGTGTGTGTGTGTGTGTGTGTGTGTGTGTGTGTGTGTGTGTGTGTGTGTGTGTGTGTGTGTGTGTGTGTGTGTGTGTGTGTGTGCTGGCAGCCGATACGGGCTGTGATTTTCCCACTGAGGCAAAAATCACATCACATCGTGAAGAACATACAGAACAAGATCCGTGCAACAAAGAACAATACGACAGACTGTAATGTTATTGCGGCAAAAGAACAAACATTGATCCAATTAGCGCTGGCTGGATAACCATTTGATTATGATATCGTTCTACTTTTATCCTAATAACTACAGCTTAGAGGTTTTGCAAGAGGATACCAATAAGAGGGAATTTAGTTACTCATCCACCTAGAGAATATAATGACTATAGCCGCTCTTGTTGAGAAAGAATATAAGAAAGACTAAGAGGGTTCCTTCAGCCTGGAATGAACCCATTACCCACAACGGGACTATAAGGTTTGAACTGCAAACAGGTGATCAAACCGAGACTGAACACCTAACAGAGGAAGTGGAATGGTTAAATGTAATATTCAAATACATTACATTTATGATTGAAGCCTTCCCAGATGCACGAATCCTGCTCATGTAGAATATTATGTGGTCATGCACATGCACAGTAGATACTAATCAATGAACTGCATTGTGTTCACCGTATTTGCACGACCCCCACCAAACAATCTAGTAGTTACGGTGCCCTGGGGATTTATGTATAAACAAGCAGTCTAATTCGGTGATGAATCAGCAGACAGCATAACGAGTCATTACACAACAGTCAGAGCTGAATGCCATGGCTGCAGCCATTGGTGAATAAACTATGTGATCTGTTAGAGTTGAATGCTCTTTAAAGAAAGCTTCATATCATCGTGAATGATAAAGATGTATGAGCCTTAGTATGTGTGTTAGTTAATTAGACTTGTTTACATAAGCTGTGGGAGAGATGTCATACTAACTGATAAATTGGCAAAGAAAAATAAAGTTCTAAATTCAGTTAAAATCTGTATTAATTATGACATGGCATCTTTATGATTACTGTAGTTTTCTTATATATGTGTGGTGTAGTTCTCTGACAGCTGACGAAGTTCTCTGACATCTGATGTAGTTCTCTGACATCTGATGTAGTTCTCTTTCATCTAAGGTAGTTCTGTTACATCTAACATAGTTCTCTTGCATCTGACGTTGCTTTGTTTCAGGCGCATATAATTAGCATTTGTAGCGTTCTCTTATTCTCTGTACTTTTTGGCGTTTGTGGCGTTCTCCTGTTTTATTCTCTGTACCTCCAATTCCCTGTTAGCATTTATAGCGTTCTCTTGTACTATTCTCTGTATTTATTCGTCTTTGTAGCGTTCTCTTGTCCTATTTTCTGTACCTGTTGGTGTTTGTAGCGTTCTCTTGTCCTATTTTCTGTACCTGTTGGTGTGTGTAGCGTTCTCTTGTCCTATTTTCTGTACCTGTTGGTGTGTGTAGCGTTCTCTTGTCCTATTCTCTGTATTAATTCGTGTTTGTAGCGTTCTCTTGTCCTATTTTCTGTACCTGTTGGTGTGTGTAGCGTTCTCGTGTCCTATTTTCTGTACCTGTTGGTGTGTGTAGCGTTCTCTTGTCCTATTCTCTGTATTAATTCGTGTTTATAGCGTCCTCTTGTCCTATTTTCTGTACCTGTTGGTGTGTGTAGCGTTCTCTTGTCCTATTCTCTGTATTAATTCGTGTTTATAGCGTCCTTTTGTCCTATTTTCTGTACCTGTTGGTGTGTGTAGCGTTCTTTGGCATTTTTTCTGTATCTGTTTGCGTTCTCTTCTCCTGGTTTCCTATCTTGCTGTCTTGGCTACACATCATAAACATATATGGGCAACGTCTCAGGTGTTGTGACAGCGAAAGTCTTGTCGTGTGTTGTGTCTCCATCTTCATGACTGATAGCTGTCGTCTGATTGTTATCCTTGTTGATATGTTTATGTGATGTATTATAATGTTCAACGTATTCAGTATTTCTCTTTGTATTTAATTTTATTGCGTTTGAGAGTTATTTTTAGCATTATTGTTATTTTTTTGGTGACGGGCTGCCTTTTTCCAGGGGGGAGGGGGAGGGGGGGGGGGTTTGGAGCTTAAATCCTCAATTATATGAGTTTTTAACCTCTTTTTTGGCTTTAATTTATTTGAAACAGTTGTTATTTATGTATATATATATATATATTGTTTTTTGGGGGAGATGTTTTATATGGTTTAACGGAAAATCAAAAATGCTGAATTTTCACTTATTGTAAAATTTCTTCCGTACCTAAAGAACTTCGTTATCAACTTTTCTGACTTAGTAACCACTTATTCGTGAAGAACTTCGTAGCATTGAGAGAAACACTTACACCAGAGAGATAAACTTTCAGTTTGTTTTTACCAGTACTCAAACTATTGAAAGTTTCAACATATAGATATTTTATTCTACGATCTCAAATTGAGGGAACTCTGTCTCTTTAAGTGTTCGAACTGTAATGTTCGATACGTGGGAAATACCTGTCAATAAGCTGAGCATCGCATCAGTGGATACATGGGGTGTAACTTAGCCCCTTTGGCAAATTGAATCACTCTTGAATCTTGCAGTGACTTAAATGTACTGACTTCCAATTCATTTGGACTAGATTCTAACATCTTGAAAACGATTTATTTGCCCCTTCTTTTGCCATTACTACCCATTTTACGTAATTTGTAAATCGGGTATTAGAGCAGTGTGAGCCGCTTAACCGGTACTTTACAAATAGATGATAGTAGGAGCTGTTATTAATGAACAAGTCAACTCCCAAAAAACTTTTAAACTTGTCGATTTTATTGTTAATTAATTTCCTATGTTATGTGCTTAATATACTTCACCCAATTCATTATAGCTTTCATAATCTGCACCAGAATTGCAACGAAATCAATAATGACTTTTGGCAGACAGAAATTATATTACAGTTGAGATTATACAGGATACAGGAAAAAAGGAACTTCTCCAATCGCCATTAAAGAATATACTTGATACTGATGCAGTATGGACAGGAATACTCGTCACTTTCTCCTATCTTTCAAGTGTGGGGACTGTTAATTATTAGTGTCTGTCTCATTTACCTCCTGAATGTTGTATTTTAAAAATGCAGATTACACTAGATCAGAGAATATTAACGGGTTCTTTAATTGTATAGATTTCAGGTTCATTTAGAATGCGAATTGCTAGTTTAAACCACATCATTTATCACGAATCCTTTTATAGTTCCAGAACAATTTAAATATATGTTTCAGAATTTTCATTCGATCAATAAATTATAAAAATGCCATATTTGTAAGATCACAGACTATAAAACTCCTCGATAGTATTCAATAAGAAAAATAAAGTTAAATATTAACATAATATATGAATATATATATATATATATATATATATATATATATATATATATATATATATATATATATATATATATATATATATATATATATATATATATATATATATATATATATATATATATATATATGGGTGGGGGGGATAAGGTAAAATTTTCGGAGATAATTTTAAATTTACCTTCATTGCAAATGCGTTTGCTCCAGCGAAATCTTGACTCCGTAATTGAAACTTTGGCGATTTGCAAGTCTCGTCATCATTATGCAAATTTAAAGGTCCTGAAAGCTTCACGTAATCTTGGAGTATCTTTACATCACATATAAGACCTAAATATATTATTAAAATCCATTTAAACCCTCAAAATCAATTTTTACTCATAAAATCTTTTTTTTTTACTCTTAAAATCAATTTTTACTCTTAAAATCCATTTTTATTTTATCAATTTACGCAGCAATTGACGTGCTGCGTAATCACTGAAATTCTTTTCGAACGTCAGATTAATTGACTACAAGGACTGACGTACGAAAAGAACGTCAGTCCTTGTAGTCACTTATACGCAAGTATTGATAGATAAGCAACCCGTCCTGTTAAAAATAACGTCACTTTTGGCCCGTATGCGCACTATGGCCAAATTTGGACGTAATTTGAAATGAAATCGACTCACAAAAGTGACGTTCTGTTCCGTTTTCTATTTGAGTCGTCCGGCGTACGCGTAGAGGTTATGAGAGGACACTTTAAATTAACGTTTTTCATACCGTTTTGAAACTTTATGAGAATTTCCTGCCCACCTAATCTATCAGAGGACCCTTAACTTACTGCTGTTGAAAAAAAAAAATCCCAAATTTATTTTCATTTTTTTTTCATTTTCAAATTACGTCCAAATTCGGCCATACGGGCAAACGGCCAAAAGCGACGTTCTATTTAAGAGGACAGGTTGAGATTAGTGCTTTAGAATAGCTGAAACAGAGGAACACTTCTGTACCATAGCTGAAACAGAGGTACACTTCTGTATCATAGCTGAAACAGAGGAACACTTCTGTACCATAGCTGAAACAGAGGTACACTTCTGTACCATAGCTGAAACAGAGGTACACTTCTGTATCATAGCTGAAACAGAGGAACACTTCTGTACCATAGCTGAAACAGAGGTACACTTCTGTACCATAGCTGAAACAGAGGTACACTTCTGTATCATAGCTGAAACAGAGGAACACTTCTGTACCATAGCTGAAACAGAGGTACACTTCTGTACCATAGCTGAAACAGAGGAACACTTCTGTACCATAGCTGAAACAGAGGTACACTTCTGTACCATAGCTGAAACAGAGGAACACTTCTGTATCATAGCTGAAACAGAGGAACACTTCTGTACCATAGCTGGCCCCTGGTGTCTACACAGAGTTATAAGCTCTTCACTCTCAACCTAACCCACACAAACATCTAACAAGATATAACTTCTAACATCTAACACATTCTAACAAGATTATAATTATAAAGAACCAGACCAAATATCATTGAAGCTTCAGAGTAACAAACAAGAGAAGGGAAGAAGCCGATGATTGGCGTGTTTGAAGGCGTTCATCTTGCCTCCAAACACTGGTACAATCTTCTCATAATACCATGTGATATTTGGAAATTTAATTGCTATGATCAGCAAATAATTGCATTTATTACCATAACACATTGTGGTCGTTCGGATATCACGAGCATGCAGATAACGTGAATTTTGTTAATACATAGCATTCGAACATGTTCGTACAGATAACTGTTCGTTGCTCCGAATTTGGTGGTCGTTCGAACACCGAGACGATATAGGAGTGAGTTTTATATGTTGTGAGAACACACACACACACACGTGCGCCACGAGAGGGGGTGCGGCTATGAAGAGAACTATTCAGTAGCATGTTCTTTAATTACTTCCAACAAAATGATCCATCACTTAGTAGTCGGAGCGCCTATAGCTAATTAACTTCACCTGGTGAAGCCAGGATGAATCAAATCATTTTTTAAGACTTCTTGAGACCTCAATTTCGTTCCTCACGAAGACTCGCCTAACAATCTTCCCCTCATATGGGACTATTTTTTTTCCTATATCTTATCAGATGAGGTCTAAATGCTGTTTCCTAGTTTAACGCTATGTTGGCCAGCCAATGAATTCATCCACCCCAGGTTGAGGGAAACATGGCCGACGACCACACAAACGTACAGCATCGCCCCTCTGTTGCAATCAACATTTCTTACTGTATCTTGCATGCAATCACTGCCTCTAACTGCGGCAAGGTGTGGCTCCTTGGGAGAGCAACAGCCCCAGCGTCTACCGGACGTTGAGTCGAGAATTCCTACTTAGTGGCGGCGATTCGCGTCCGTAATGGTTAGCTGGTGTCGGGCCACTCTTGTTTTGAACCTGCCAATCAGTGCCTAATTACACTTGCTCTTATCACGACGGAGATCCAGTCTTGTGAACCATGCCTAGGCATTCGTACGGACAGGTTCATTAAGTTCACTAATTACTGAAACTCCTAGAGTACTCCTGAAGTTAAATTGGGCCACATCAAGACCTGTGAGAGAAAATATCTGATACCAATTGTATATATATACCAGGATATACCTGATTTATATATATATATATATATATATATATATATATATATATATATATATATATATATATATATATATATATATATATATATATATATATATCTCGAGGGTATTGGTGGTAATTCTGCACCATATTCGTGGACAAAGACTTGAAATTATTGCTGAAAGGTTTAGTTTGCAAATTTCCATTTACTTCGATGCCCGGAGGTAATTGACGCTCATAATTTCATCAGATACTTGCATGTTAATAGAGTCAATTTGGTATTGGGAATGTAAAGAATAAAGTGAGGGGGAAGTCAGGGTATTATTTATGATCAATTAATGTCTCTTATTACCGCATAAAGCAATATGACAGCTACTGACTGCTGGACGTCTAGACTAAAAACACGAATAGATAACGAAGCGAATTATTGAACTTGTTTATTGATTGGACGGTTTGATACATTTGTGATGATAACGATGTATAATTACTAGATCCTGACGGTGTATTACCATCGCAAATGATGAGACAGCTACACCGGTTAATATCGCGAGAGATGAGTTCTTTTAACAGAGAAAATAAACCTGTTTTGTCCAAAAAAAGAAAAAATTCCAAGGAGGAACAAGAGTTAATTCTGTTCAGTTCAGAGTTCTCGTGTTACCATGGGATTTTTTTTTCTATTTCGTCACAGGTACAAATAAACGTTGACCTGGGAGAAAAAAAAAATGGTTCCTCCTGGAATTTTTTCCCCAGGAGGAACTAGGTTCGTCATGTAGTAATACAAATTATATAACGATCCGGAGCGAGTTTGGCATGTCTTACCTGGTGGTAAACTGTGTCTTTTTTCCCCCAGTGGCAACAAGATCTCCGTTGTCTCATGTAGAACTGCGTCTGTTTGTCCCAGGTGAGACTAGATGTTCATTGTATTTTAGTTGAATTGGGTACATTTTAACTAGGATAAACTGGACATGTTTGTTCAGGATTGAACTTTGAATAGTCTATTTCCCCAGGATGAATAGGGCCTTTTTTTTTGGTGAGTTTCCCCTTGAAAGTGACTTGAGAAGTTTCTAATTATTAGTGGAAAACATTACTTTTTAAGCAACCAGGAACTTGTTGCACGAAGTATAGACAAATACTCCTTTTTCTTCCATATGATCATCAGAGGAATATTCCTCTGGACTGGTGGCTACTTTGGCCTGACCTTCCTGTTCGTGCCAATAATGGTATTCAAATCAAATCAAATCTAAAAATTTATTCATAAATGGCTGAACATTTACAATTTCCGACGTTTACGTGAAAATGCCATTAATTACACGAGCCACCATAACACGTAGAGATTGTCATTATAAGAACCAGAAATGTTATTTATATCACCTTATGCAAATCGTCACAGTACTGGTTGGATTAAACAGGTGTATAACAGCCTAAATCAAACTTACCTTTTTTCGGGGCCATAAAGTGAGTAGCAATTAGCTTTTACCTGCTCTCTCTCCCAACACTCGTCGTCGGAGATACCGGGACCAGGTTCGAACCCTGTTCACCCATTTATATAATTGAGAATCTAGTTGTGAACAGTTAGACGGCTTGTGTTTCAGGGGGAAAAACTATTTGGCTCAGGCTTAAACTCAGCTGTGGGAATGGAGAGTTCAAAGCACGTTTATAGGAGTTAGAAGTCATCAATTCTTGTACCCTCCATTGCATGATTTAAATTCTGTAAACCCAAGCGTAGTGGCGTACTCACCTAGTTGTAATTGCGGGGGTTGAGCTCTGGCTCCTTGGTCCTACCTGGCGTAGCGTAGGCTTGCAGTCGTTCTGAAATGGTATGGTTTCATAATTTATTTATAAATTCTCTTTTAACATTGATATGCTGTCTGCCTCTTTAGGAGACATGTACACACAAGACTCCAGGAGTCGTACTCGTTGTGAAGATAGAGTTGTATCTCATGGATACTATATTGGGAACAGAGAGTATCGCATAATATCTCATGTTTCAATATTCCTTAATTTCAAAACTGCAAACATAACCCACCTTATGTATAGCAGAAATGGCTATGTAACAGGCTCATCGGTGATGCTAGAAGTAGATAATCAATATCACTAATGCCGAAAATATGCACTTGAAATGCGCTATGCATGCACAGTAAGGTTACACAACTTTCCTATGGATAATGTACTGTAAAGCCCCCATTTTCGCGGAAATAACAACCAATTATGACAAATGCCTGAAATCCAAAAGACTTAGAACAGTAAATAAAGGGAAGAGCGGATCATCAGACTCACGACTTAAAGTCCATGCATGATTGAGTACTCCTTTTAGCAGAGCTGTATAAAGCACACAAAATTGCTGATTTCCTAAATGTATTTATCAACTCCAGCCACGAGTTTAGAGAACTAAACAGCTGGAAAACAAGTACTGGGAAAAACTTTTGCAAGGCATCAATCATGCAACATTTTCACCTCAAACGTGGTTAAAAATGAAAGCCATCTCATGCCCAAACATTTCACAACTTGCTTAATACCACACACTCCTCAAACTTACTCTGACATGCGATTTGGACCATATGTAGGTACTGCTAGTATTGATAACCAGTCGATTAACGCACATGCCATCTTGCAGGTATTTTAAATTAGAAGTTCATTTCCTCAGAGGCAACAGACGTCATCAAATAGAGACACAGTTTATGTCTCATTCGTTCTCATCCGGACGTTCTCATCGTTTGTGTCTCATCCGGACGTTCTCATCGTTTGTGTCTCATCCAGACGTTCATTATATACTGAAGAAAGCTCTCCTCAACGCGTCAAGTAACCTACAGCCTGAGGAACTGTCCTCGAATCTATTGATACATCTCTTTACATCGTGGTTAAGTATGGAGCTAAGTGCGTGACCGACACCCACGTCTCTCATCTCTTGTTTCACCTAACTACCTCAACCGCCAAGTGTGGTTAATTATAATAGTTCTCAGGTGTCGGAAAATTTAGCTGAAAATTTACTGGACTCGCTCCTAAACGCGAGTCCAGTAAATTAAACGCTCCTATTTTAAACAATTGTGTTAATTGGAAAGCTAGTGCACGAATCACTGAGCTGATTTTAATTTGAGATAAGATGTGAGGAGGGAACATCCGCTCCTTGTTCATTGGTCAGAACCAAAACACCTTTACGACAGTGTGATAAAGTAGTTGGTAATGCAAGACTGAGTTAACGTTACCTGTGACTAGCGGGTGTTGGTAAAATGGGGTGACTGTGTTGTTTCAAGCGAAGGTTTCACACATACACGAATGAATTTGAGTGGATATAAATGTGCCACCTTGTATGGGCCAATAGGCCTCCTGCAGTCTGATTCATTCTTTTGTTCTTAAGGTTTTGGGTGTGAAGCACAACGAAAGGAATCGAATCAAACGCTCCGATAATATTTCACTGAATATTCAGTCATTGGATTTCTAACATTGCTAGAATGACGTTCCTAAAACTGAGTTATCACCTTTTAATGCTGATATTCGTGTTACTTGTACAAAGAAATCACAAGAAATTGATACATCTACGATAAAACCATTGGAGTAAGACGGGGGATCGAACTGGCATTCTGGGTACACCCAGACGCGCACCATACCCATACGGATCTGGGGTAACCCAGGACGCTGGTTCGAATCCCGTCCTGCTCCAATGGTTTTATCATTCATGTTGCTTATTCTCACATGCGCCCACACACCTCTCGTCTGTGTTAGTTATACCACCTTGCCCACACCTTCCTGCACCCCCCCACATCTCTCATCATCCTCTACCCACACCCCTCACAACCCACCCCCCCCCCTCACCCACACCTGTCACCACCCCCACCTTCACATCTCTCATCATGCCTCCCCCTCCACACCCCTCACCACCCTTCTCCCACACTTCTCACCACCCCTCACCCCTAATCAACCCCGACCCCCTCTCACCAGTCACCAGAACGGGGGAAGGAAGGGGCTGCCAGCCCAGGCGATTCATAAAAGGGGCCACAAGTTTAACAGCAACAGCTGAACAAATATGTATAGTGAAGGAGGAGAGTGCGTGTGTTTACTGGGTGTTGTGAGTCCGCCCTCTCACACACTCTCTGATACACTGGGTTTTAATTGGTTGCTTGTCCTGGATAATATCTCCCGGGATTGTTGTATAAACTTTAAAGAGCTTGGGATAACGATCACAGTCGCTTAGCAAAAGAGGTCTTGTTGTAGTGGTGAGGTGAGGGAGTTGCCAGATAGGTTGAAAAAGGTATAAAAGTGATAATTCTAGTTTTTTTTTGCTAGTGGGATTTTTTTGCGTTTTCTTTGGTGATGCTTTCTTCTCTTGTTCAGAACCGTTTTTACATAAATTTTATATTAAATGTACTCTTAGGGAGCCGGTCGGCCGAGCGGACAGCACACTGGACTTGTGATCCTGTGGTCCCGGGTTCGATCCCGGGCGCCGGCGAGAAACAATGGGTAGAGTTTCTTTCACCCTATGCCCCTGTTACCTAGCAGTAAAATAGGTACCTGAGTGTTAGTCAGCTGTAACGGGCTGCTTCCTTGGGGGTGGAGGCCTGGTCGAGGACCGGGCCGTGGGGACACTAAAGCCCCGAAATCATTTCAAGATAGGTGTAAATTACCGACTGGGTTGGGGTGTGAGTGTATCCATCTACATGTGTTTTGCAGGGTCGGGCTTTAGCTCTGGACTCCGTCTTTAATTCTTTTAGTTACTCAATACAATGAGTATTATTCATGATTCTCGTCGTATTTTCTGTTCAAGTTGTTTTTGTAGATATTCAAATTTGTCAGATAAGTTGGCCTGCAGGCGGATTCCAGCAACAGTCTGTTGAACCAAGCTATCACTAAGTCAAGACTGGCCCCAGGCCGGGCTTCTGAAGTAGATAAACTCCCAGAAATTTAATATTAAATATTAACTATAAATTCACTGTTATTTCCCCTCAGAATTTTGTCGATCGTAATCATGTCTCCCTTATGTGACCTAATCTGGCCTTCCCTCAGTTGTTCAGCGTATGTCAGTCCTAAACCCCGTTCTAAATCCTCTCATTAGGGTTTCAAAGTCTGCAAACATGAATGGAAATTACTGTATACCCTTCTGTAAGATAGTTTACACTTTGTTTTATACAAATTGGGGTCCAATACTGATCTTCTTAATACGTCACTTGTGAATTGCTACTCTAGCTATCCAGCTCCACTTGGGCTGGGCGTAGAGCCATGGTCTCGCTTCCTGCAGGTCGGAGTTCAATCCCCGACTGTCTAAGTGGTTGGGCACCATTCCTCTCCCCCCCCCTCCTGTCCCATCCCTAATCCTTATCCTGATTCCTTCCAAGGGCTATATAGTAGTAATGGCTTGGCGCTTTTCCCCCCTGACAGTTCCCTTCTTCCTCTCTCACTATAGCTGTCCGTTTCCAACCCGAGTGGCACCGCGAGCATTCCCACACTGTTTTATGTCTTTCCACCAGATTTGTTCTCAAAGAATGATTTCATGTTTGAATGTGCCATCAAAAAATAATATTTCATCACCGTCATCATGTCATTGAACTTGATGACCTACGATACCTATTATCTCCCTACATATGCTCCTCTTGTTCAGTTCTGATTGGGCACTCGAGTACCTTGTAGGGAAGCGTGAATCGGTTAGGTTAGGTTAGGTTAGGTGGGTTGTTTGGGTTAGTACGTATCTAGTTAGACAAAACAGTTGCATTTTTGTACAGAGTTGCAAATTGAAAGAAGGGTGCTGAGGCATTCTCTCATTTCCAAGGAAGAGTTGAATAGTGTTGCAAGCCTTCGGCTCCAGTTGACTTTCTTATTTTTGTATTAATGGAGAAATGTCGTCTTTTCGGGTTCCTTCAATCGACTCTTCACCTCCTTCGTCATCTCCTCTATCTCAATTACTCTGTCATTGGACAGGTTCTGCTCCTTCAGACAGTTGGATCCAAATCTAAGACGGAATCGTGATATTGTGTCGTCACACCTTGTGCAATACATAATGCAACTTTTTTGCACTTAATTTGATTAGGTTAGAATAGGTTAGATTAGGTTAGGTTAGATTAGGTTAGGTTAGATTAGGTTAGGTTAGGTTAGGTTAGCATTAGTTAAGTTCAGTTGAGTTGGGTTAGGTTGGGCTAGGTTTGGTTGGACTGAGTTAAGCTGGGTTGAATTAGGTTGGGTTTGGTTGGGTTTACTTAAAAGAGTAGCGATGACGTAGATAGGTGACATCTTTCTCAAGTCTACCACCCTAATCCCTTCAGGTCCACTTCAAATTAAAATTGATATGCATATGCTGCGTTGAATCAGTCATTGAATACATAATACATACAAAACGAAATTAATACATAGTGCTCTGTTATTTAATACTAATATATTAGTGATTGAGCTCTAGAATGTCTCCTTTGTTATTTTATTCCACTTTGCTGTTTGCAAGTATTCTTTTTTTCATCCTCTCCTCTTTTCCTGTTTTATCACTGACTTATTTTATGGCTAACATGATGTGGTCAGTCACTCTCAAGAGCTCAGTTACTCTCAAGAGCTCAGTCACTCTCAAGAGCTCAGTCGCTTTCTAGAGCTTCTTGTGCTCAAGATTTGCTTTATGTTTGTCTTATTGTGTGTGTGTGTACTTACTTAGTTGTGCTTGCGGGTATTGAGCTTCGGTTCTTTGGTCTCGCCTCTCAACTGTCAATCAACTGGTGTATAGATTTCTGAGCCTACTGGGCTCTATCATACCGACATTTGAAACTGTGTATGGAGTCTTCACACACCCTCCAGGTGTGTGAGTGTGTGTGTATGTGTGAGAAACACAGATAGACAGACAGACAGACAGACAGACAGACAGACAGACAGACAGACAGACAGACAGACAGACAGACAGACAGACAGAGACAGAGAGACACTACACTCGCACCGAAATAAAATATCAAAAGTTCAGAAGCAATGACTCTGCAGGTTCGATTCCCTTCAATTAAGATACAATAGAATGTAATTAAAAGACAATTTTTTCCCCCCCTGTGTTGAAGGCTTTTTATGCTTACAATTAATTCCCTCCCATGTGAAACTCTATACAGTTGCCAATTTAGTTTCAGTCAATTACTTACTGATAGAAAAATTTTAGTTTGGGTCAGAGTTGCGTTATATGAATATATTCCTCATGAAGCAAAAGTGCATGTAATTTGTGGTCAAATTTGATATCTTTTATAAACGAGTGATTTTTTTCCCCTAATTTTTTTTTGTTTTTTTAGCTGGTGTATAACAATGACCCGATGTTTATATTCTGTTGGTAACTTTGTTTACCTATGAAAACTGATAACTGATTTATAAAAAAATGTGTTATTTGATCTGCAACAGTTATGAATGTGTTGCATGGAACACTAGTTATACGAGAGTTGGAGGCAAGACCATACTCAATCATGCAAGTGGTGCAAGCAAGGCCAGACCCTGTGATGCAAGCGTTTGCAGGCTTGACTAGACTCATTGATGCAGCTTTGCAGGAAAGACCAGACCTGGTCATGCAATGGTTGCAAAGAAGACTAGACCCAGTCAGGCAAATATTGTAGGGAAAGCACGCATACACGCACGCACACACACACATACACACACACACACACACACACACACACACACACACACACACACACACACACACACACACACACACACACACACACACTCTCACTCGTGTAATAGATCTAACATCTAAAAAGATAGACCTAAAAGGAACCTGTTGTTATGAAAGGATTTGCTTGCAAAATGACATTAGTAAAGAGGAAGCAATTATGAAGGCAGCAGTGAAGGGGGCTGAGCAGAGAGAGAGAGGAGATGAAAGGAAGGAAGATATAGGGAAATAGGAAGATAGGAAAGCCCCATCACATCGCCAGCATAAGTGAACAATAATTACACAAGACACAGAGGAGCGAATTCCAGCATATCTCGTAGGCAGTCTGGACTTCAGGGAGCTGAACTCAGCTCCGGGAACTGACAGTAAATACAGAACCGATCTCCTGAAACTTTCCCATATCAAAAAAATACCAGAAATCCAACATTCTCCCTTCCCAGCCACACCAATTTCGCTTCGTCCCATCCCAAATCCTTATCCTGATCCCTTCCAAGTGCTATATAGTCGTAATGGCTTGGCGCTTTTCCCTGATGGGTCCCTCTAACCATATATATATATATATATATATATATATATATATATATATATATATATATATATATATATATATATATATATATATACAGCCACCAATCAACCACCTACAACCATGAATCCCTACATATAGTCTACTGTAGCTGCATAAATGCACATCGACGTACATATGGAAATATACAAAAATCCTCCGTGGGGTGTCTTTTGTTAACTTAGATATATCTGCATTATATACAGCTGCAGTAGACTACGTGAAGGGATGGAAAAGACCCCATCTCACTGGATTGTTAGACATGCAGAAACATCCCTATTAGTACCTTGCACTGGCGAAACTTTGAATGCATTCAGGAGGAGACAATTATGTCACACACATAATTCTAAGGGGAATCAACAAAGTGGACAAAGAAGTAAAGCTTGGAATTATATTTTGTGGAACGAAGGGACATCGATGGAAATTCGATGATAGTAGATTTATTGAGCAAATTACCGTGTAAAATAATAGACTCCAGATCGCTCCTGTTTTTGTACGAATAGATTGAATGAATGAGTTTAAGTTAATATATAACAGGTGCTTCTTATTGGCCATTAGGTCTTCAACAGTTACTTTTATTTTAATGTTCTTATGTTAAATGAGAAGCAGTGAAAGAATGTATGTTTTGAGCTTTACGGGAGCAAATACAACTGTATAATTTGTTTAAACTCTTTATGCGCTTTCCAAAACGAATACAATAATTGAGTCGTTGCATAAATCAACCTATAGCTGGAATTGGAGGGCTTGTGAGCTGGAGCCTGATCTTTCAAACGCATCTAGGTGAGAACATTACATACTTGGTTGAAGGGAGTTACATATTTTTAGAGATACGTGGAGAGTGAGAGACTGAAATTGTTCTGGGATTCTCAAGGATACATGACACGTTTGACTTGTCAAACCACTTTGATATGCTAATGTAACGAGGATTGGTCAGCCTAAAGTAATGGGCCTATTCACCCCATCATTACAATCCCATTTAACTGTCTGTACTCTCTCACTGTCTGTGCTCTTTCCATCATTCTCCACCTCCCCCTCACTTACCTGTTCACCTCATCCAATTTTACCTTCCCCCACCATTCCGTCGAGGCACCTGGGTAAGGAACGAGGCCGAAAAGTGCACCTCTTTTGTAACCAACAGTTTCTTTTGGCAGGACCTCCATAGGCAGGACCACATAGGTAGGACCACCATTGGTAGGACCACCATTGGCAGGACCACCATTGGTAGGACCACCATTGGTAGGACCACCATAGCCGAACTGGCTCCAGATGAGAGCATACTGAAAGAAGACTATAACTCGTAACTTGGGACGCATATATATATATATATATATATATATATATATATATATATATATATATATATATATATATATATATATATATATATATATATATATATGTCGTACCTAATAGCCAGAACGCACTTCTCAGCCTACTATTCAAGGCCCGATTTGCCTAATAAGCCAAGTTTTCATGAATTAATGTTTTTTCGTCTACCTAACCTACCTAACCTAACCTAACCTAGCTTTTTTTGGCTACCTAACCTAACCTTACCTATAAATATAGGTTAGGTTAGGTGAGGTAGGGTTGGTTAGGTTCGGTCATATATCTACGTTAATTTTAACTCCAATAAAAAAAATTGACCTCATACATAGAGAAAAGGGTTGCTTTATCATTTCATAAGAAAACAATTATAGTAAATATATTAATTCATGAAAACTTAGCTTATTAGGCAAATCGGGCCGTGAATAGTAGGCTGAGAAGTGAGTTCTGGCTACTAGGTACGACATATATATATATATATATATATATATATATATATATATATATATATATATATATATGTCGTACCTAGTAGCCAGAACTCACTTTTCAGCCTACTATTCAAGGCCCGATTTGCCTAATAAGCCAAGTTTTCCTGAATTAATATATTTACTATAATTTTTTTCTTATGAAATGATAAAGCAACCCTCTTCTTTATGTATGTGGTAAATTTTTTTTTATTGGAGTTAAAATTAACGTAGATATATGAACGAATCTAACCAACCCTACCTAACCTAACCTAACCTATATTTATAGGTAAGGTTAGGTTAGGTAGCCAAAAAAAGCTAGGTTAGGTTAGGTTAGGTAGGTTAGGTAGACGAAAAAACATTAATTCATGAAAACTTGGCTTATTAGGCAAATCGGGCCTTGAATAGTAGGCTGAGAAGTGCGTTCTGGCTATTAGGTACGACATATATATATATATATATATATATGTATATATATATATGTATATATATATATGTATATATATATATATACATATATATATATATATATATATATATATATATATATATATATATATATATATATATATATATATATATATATATATACCATCCTACGTGTGAGGATTCACCCTTTTGAACCACTTTGTTTCGATGTACTGGCTGGGAAACTGGGGTCATGAAAATGGGGAAAAAAGTGTTCTCTTTGCCACTGTGGACCGAACTTGTGTTTCACACTGTTCTCCCGTGTCGACGTCTGGCTCGCGAATGGTTACCTTGCAATTCCTATCAACAAAAGATATAATTTTTGTAGTTTTCTTTTCCTGGGCTACTGAATCACCAGGGTACAAGAGCCGCTACAAATTTAGTTTTTTTTTAAATTTTGCCCCGAGGGGCGAGTTTATTGGGCAGCGCCACTCATCCTGTGAGTGGACACACCGCCATAGTGACAGTATTGGGCAGCGCCACTCATCCTGTGAGTGGACATACCGCCATAGTGACAGTATTGGGCAGCGCCACTCATCTTGTGAGTGGACACACCGCCATAGTGACAGTATTGGGCAGCGCCACTCATCCTGTGAGTGGACATACCGCCATAGCAGCGTGTACAACACTCCCCAATAGGAAGAAAACCCGTTAAGTTGTTCATTCTGTAACTTGTTACAGTGTGAGGTATTTGATGGGGTGGAAGTTTGCCTCTACGACGCGCCAAATGAATCAAATGTCCCCCCCCCCCCATGCTTTCGTAGTTTATATAAATCTGTGCCATGGGATGTTGTTGTTATAGATTCAGCTACTCGGATCAAGTTCCAAGTAGCACGGGCTATGGTGAGCCCGTAACTTACCTGGCACAGGAGCGGGGCAAGAAGCACGGGCTATGGTTAGCCTCGTGGACGGGAGATGCCTCCCCGTGCCATGGGAGAGATTGATTGATAAAGATTACGCCACCTTAGAGGTGGCACGGGCATGAATAGCCCGTAAACATGGGAGAGAGATTACTGCTGCAACTTCTGGTGGCTAGAGGAATCTAATAGGGATTGGATAGTAGGGATGGATGAGGGAGAGGTAAGGAGAAGGAGGGGGGTGGGGAGAGGGAAGACGGGAAGATATAGGGTGCGGGGGGGAAGGGGGGAGGAGGAAATTATTAATTATTATTTAATAATAAATAAAGAACAACTTCAACATCATTGAACTGTTGCAATTACTTCCTGTCATTAATACAGCCCCTCTTACTACAGCACATTCAATAGGTGCCCCTAGGACAACTGCTATGTCATCTTGTTGTTGTTTTAGATTCAGCTACTGGGAACAACAAGTTCCAAGTAGCACGGGCTATGGTGAGCCCGTAGTGGACTTACCTGGCACAGGAGCGGTGCTGTAACAAGTAGCACGGGCTATGGTGAGCCCGTAGTGAACTTACCTGGCACAGGAGCGGGGCTGTAACAAGTAGCACGGGCTATGGTGAGCCCGTAGTGGACTTACCTGGCACAGGAGCGGGGCTGTAACAAGTAGCACGGGCTATGGTGAGCCCGTAGTGGACTTACCTGGCACAGGAGCGGGGCTGTAACAAGTAGCACGGGCTATGGCGAGCCCGTAGTGGACTTACCTGGCACAGGAGCGGGGCTGTAACAAGTAGCACGGGCTATGGTGAGCCCGTAGTGGACTTACCTGGCACAGGAGCGGGGCTGTAACAAGTAGCACGGGCTATGGTGAGCCCGTAGTGGACTTACCTGGCACAGGAGCAGCGGGGCTGCAACTGTGTGCTTTGTCAACGGCTCTTTCAGCATGTGTTATACACCCATTACAGCACCAGCGGATGCTGCTACTGCTGCCTCAGCTGCACCAAAACTGCTGCTTACGCTACTCCAGCATCCCAGTCCCTCCTCGCAGCTGCACCAAAGATGTTAATTACGCAGATCAGATTATCGGGCGGCATAATCGTGGAGATAAGGCTAATTAGGAGGCTGTCATCAGGGCCGTCACCCACCCGCCCACAACACACGCTAATTGACCCTTAATGAAGCAATAAACAAGATCCCAACTCGCGCCTGAAGGGCCAGTCAGGCTAAGTTGTTTATGCTCGCCTCGCCTCACATGAGATGCCCTTAATTAGTGGGCAGGGAGGGAAGCCGAGTGCTGGTGAAGGAGTGACAGAGAGAAGGGAAAGGTGGGAGAGAAGGGAAAGGCGTGAGGGGTGATGTAGGAGGGAAGGGGGGTAAGTGGGAGGGGCTGGAACTTAGCAGTGATAACGGGTGCAGGGTAGCTGAAGTTTTGGTGTGTGGGGGGCAGGAAGATATCTGAAGATAGGGTGTGTGGGAAGAAAGATATCTGAAGTTTTGGCGTGTGGGAAGGAAGATATCTGAAGATAGGGTGTTTGGGCAGGAAGATATCTGAAGATAGGGTGTGTGGGAAGAAAGATATCTGAAGATAGAGTGTGTGTGGGCAGGAAGATATCTGAAGATAGGGTGTGTGGGAAGGAAGATATCTGAAGATAGGGTGTTTGGGCAGGAAGATATCTGAAGATAGAGAGTGTGTGGGCAGAAAGATATCTGAAGATAGAGTGTGTGGGTCAGGAAGATATCTGAAGATAGGGTGTGTGGGGCAGGAAGATATCAGAAGATAGGGTGTGTGGGGCAGGAAGATATCTGAAGATAGGGGGTCTGGGGCAGGAAGATATCTGAAGATAGGGTGTGTGGGGCAGGAAGATATCTGAAGATAGGGTGTGTGGGGCAGGAAGATATCTGAAGATAGGGTGTGTGGGACTTTGGCTATAAGATGGTGGATTGAGGTGGCTACCACAACTTCATCTCTCAGCATTTCCTCGTACAGGTATTTCCTCTCATTCCTCATGCAGGAGGAGCAAAAATAATCAGTACAACGACAGAATTAACAAGGAACTTGTTATAATTTCAGCAAAAACAGACGAGGAAATGGCGTGATTCCCCAATTAACCCCTAACACATTAACCACAGAGACAAAGACGAGAGTTCAGAGCGAAATCATAATGGGTGTGTTGAACAAATACTGAATTTAGTAGATAGGTAGGGATATGCAGCTCACAGTCACGCCCCACATATTCATAGTCAAAATTATCACATATAACCAGCTGGCAACACAGACCTTTGTCATCTGTTATTCTTGGCTCATGGACGCTTCTCGCGCGTGTCTGGCAAACAAAAATTTTCCTTTTTATTTTGTATTATTTTTTGAACCGGTGGCTTGAAGTTTTTCCATCTCTTGTCCGTCGTGTTGCAGCCACCTGTATGTTTTGGACCTCGGGGAAGATCATGGAGCGAGGCGGACTGCGGTGGTTGCTTCGATAAATAAAGAGGCTAGAGGCGCTGCTTCTGTGTCGTGTGTGTGGGGGTGATGTTGCTGAGGAAGAGACAGCTTATTCTAGGCCAAAAGACACGCTTGAGAGGAGGAGGAGGATTGGGGGAAGTACAGGTTTAAGTGATGGAAGGAAGAGCAGTCGAGACGATAAACACAATTGTAATCGTAATCCTATATTCCCTTGGATTAGGAATATATATATATATATATATATTATTAAATATGACCGAAAAAGTAAGATTAATAATTCTAACACGAATTTTCTCAATCTTTCGTACATTACGCTTCACTGTTGGAGGTAAATCAAAAATCACTTCTCCAAAATTCATTTTTATTTCTAGTCTGACGCGAGACGGGCGCGTTTCGTAAAACTTATTACATTTTCAAAGACTTCACAAATACACAACTGATTAGAACTTACGTATCTCTGCTATTAGCAAAGCAGACGTTTGCGAGGCACTACACATCAAGAAGTCAACACCAGCAATCAACAGCCAATTATTGCACAACTATATTCTACTCACCTCAAGACTCCGCTCCAATATAGAAGCATCAAGAAATATGGACCAATAGGCTTTCTACAAACACTTCTATTCAATACCCATTGTTTCTGTTCTGTCTTGTGTTGATACTTTTAATACCCTATTAATATCCCCTCATGTTCTGTCTTGTGTTAATGCCACATCACCCCTCCCACCTCACTCAAATGTAGATATAATAGCAGAGATACGTAAGTTCTAATCAGTTGTGTATTTGTGAAGTCTTTGAAAATGTAATAAGTTTTACGAAACGCGCCCGTCTCGCGTCAGACTAGAAATAAAAATGAATTTTGGAGAAGTGATTTTTGATTTACCTCCAACAGTGAAGCGTAATGTACGAAAGATTGAGAAAATTCGTGTTAGAATTATTAATCTTACTTTTTCGGTCATATTTAATAATATATGTCTGCAGGAAAGACTGCTACCAAAATATACTAATATATATATATATATATATATATATATATATATATATATATATATATATATATATATATATATATATATATATATATATATATATATATACCTCTAGCTGGAAGAAGGGGGACCCATAGCCTCGGAGGAAACCACGCATAACGCATTAGAGGGAATGTTTAGATCCCCTCCAATACAGTTTCTGTGTGCTTTTCTCCTACCACCCCCTTCCTTGAATATTTTTTGTGCTTTATTATGCATTTGATGGTTACAAGATATACATGGGTGATACAAAAATAATAATGCAAAAAGGTGCTTAAAGGTTATGGATCTCTTGAAGAACACAACAATGGGAAACATTGATGAATGTCACAGACGGGTTCGATCATTGTTGCAAGTCAAACACTTCTTCGAATTCCTCTGAAGTTGGACTAGTGCCCAAGACGCAACAGGCATTTCCCCTCTGAATCGCAACACTGAGGCGCTGGAACAAGAAACTTTTTGCTCTCTGGTCTTTTGTAGCGCTGATCAATTTGTCCCCCAATTCCTTCAGGAACTTCAATGCACATTTTCCCCACGAACCGAGGGTCTCCGAGCCGATCGGAACAAAGCTGTAGCAGTGTGCTAGACCTCTGTATTTAATAATTTTCTGCGATTCCCTGAAAGAAGCAGCACCACCGCTTTCACGTGTGCTGTAGTGGAGGTAGGTACTGGCCAGTGTGGCAGCGCACGTGTAGTCCCATACCACTTGCTTACCATCCTTCCAAGGTAGCAAGGTGACCCCATCAGGGCGCTTCTGTGGGTCGTTAGGTCTGGATAAGTGTGGTTCTCTTTGTGCCGGGCAGCGGGCTGTGGCGAGGCTCCTCTTGATGATGTCGTTGACTTCTTCATGTCTTGCAATTTTACCCTGTGATTTACGACATACCAGACCATGACGACCATATTGGTCTGCCATCGCAGTTCCGCAGATGCACCTATGTTCGGTGAGGATGGGGGCGGCAAGGCGAAGGGCAACTCCAATGCGGAGAGCGTCATGACTGAGGCGAGTTCCCAGGGCTGCATTGGGCACAGCAAATAAAAAATCCCCGGCGTGGGGTGCTGTTACCGCTAGGAGGCGGGCTTTGTTTTCAGCATATATATATATATATATATATATATATATATATATATATATATATATATATATATATATATATATATATATATATATATATATATATATATATACTCTTGGATTAGGAATATATATATATATATATATATATATATATATATATATATATATATATATATATATATATATATATATATATATATATACTCTTGGATTAGGAATATATATATATATATATATATATATATATATATATATATATATATATATATATATATATATATATATATATATATATATATATATATATATATATATATATGGCAAGAAATGCCACTCAAATAATGAAGATAATATCCTTTGTAAGCAGTAAAGTCATAACTCGCCAGAAAACATACTTCTGTCGGGAAGTTAAGTCTCAATATCTTTATTAATCGAGGAATTGTGATATATATATATATACTAAGTTAGAACTAATAAAGAGGGATAGATAACGTAGATTACACGTTTACTATTATCGATAACAAAATAAAAAATAACAAAATCCTTTTGATAATGTCACTAGGAAATTGTGGGCAGCTAAAAAAAAAAGTCCTGTAGCTTTTGTGGAACACAAAACTCTATCATGAATTTGTTTATCCAATTAATAATATAGAGAAAATGAACGTATGAACGATGCGATCAAATCAGAAACGACACACATTGACTTCTTGTCATTGAAACGTAAAACATTCGTGAGCAATCATCATTGTATCAGTTTAATGCCCTCAGCGAGAGTAGAAAGCAGAAGATATCATACAGTATACCCTGGAAACACAAACCGTAACTGTCTCTATTTTCCGCTTGTTACAACTTGTAATAAAGTTGTTACATCTTGGCTTAACGTGTTTGTGACGTATTAGAACGTTGTTACAACTCGCTATATTGGTTGTTATAACTGGTTAGGAGGTGTTAAAACTCGTTCGAACGTTGTACCAACGTCGTAGTTTCGGTGTGTGTTTGGCGGGTAACAAGTTACTTGAGCAAGCGAGACACGACCAATAAATCTCCAGTTAAGTTCGACAAACTTTTAACCAAACTTTTTGTTAATTAGAACTGAAACGCATAATAAGTTTCATTTATTTGAAGATATAATGATGTAGAACTTTAGGGTGTGTGTCTGTATGAATGAGAGAGAGAGAGAGAGAGAGAGAGAGAGAGAGAGAGAGAGAGAGAGAGAGAGAGAGAGAGAAAGAGAGAGAGAGAGAGAGAGAGAAGCAGAGAGATGATGTGAGAAAGAGAGATATAATGAAAGAATGATAAAGATAATGAGAGAGAAAGAGATATCGATGGGGAAAGGGAGAATGAAAATTAAAAGGATGAAAAAATTCGTTTTCACAGATTTTATTTACTTTAATATATAAAAAACAAATCGTCTTATTTGTCTGCCTTTGACATCGACACAGTTCCTGCTTGTGTCATTGCCCCAACAATAGACGTGATGCAGAAAATAACAAATTCTCTAAACGTGGTGTTTAGTCACACTAAACTGCATGACGATTTATTTCAACGCTTTAAACCGTCTTTTATGTATCCCAATATCTCTCTGCATTTGATGCAATACATAAAGATACTCCACAACATGTATCATCCTTCCATAATATATCATACAACTCTGGGAACGTATATTTTGAATACAATCTCATTGAGTATATCTTCAGCTGCATTCACTCTGTGTGTGTGGTTCAGACCACTGTCTCTGATATTCATTTTTATAACTTAATTTCCACCTTGAGCCAACGAGTTTGCTTAAATATTAAAGAAAAAAGTGAAGTAGGTATCAATGGAATAAAAAGCTACATCGGTAAAATTACAAAAACGGATGGAATAGGTTGATCGAATGGTGTAGTTCTCGTCTCAACGAAACAACTTAAGCGAACTCTACTTGTTTTATACACGAAAAGTTTACTTTAGGGGCCTGACAGCTGAGTGGAAAGCGCTCGGGATTCGTAGTCCTGAGATTCCGGGTTTGATCTCCGGTGGAGGCGGAAACAAATGGGCAGAGTTTATTTCACCTTGATGGTCCTGTTCACCTAGCAGTAAATAGGTACCTGGGAGTTAGGCAGCTGCTACGGGCTGCTTCCTGGGTGTGAGTGTAACAGAAAGGCGGCCAGGTCGAGGAAGGACCGGGCCGCGGGGACGCTAATCCCCGAAATCATCTCAAGAAGATAGTGCTTTATTATGTTCTAGAATAAAGTAGTTGTAACCAACCAGTTCTGCTGGCTGGCCAATAAGGTATCGTGGTAGGTTTATTACCCCTCCAGAGGTTGTTATAGGCCTTAAAAGCCTTCCAGAGGTTGATAGACCTATAACCCACCAAAGGTTAATATGCCTTGATAACCGCCTTAATAATCCTCCAAAGGTTGTTTGGTCGCAATAACCCCCACAGGCTGTTAGGCCTTAATAACCATTAGAGGTTGTTAGGCTTTTATTAGCCCTCCAGAGGTTTGCAAACCTTAATAACCCCCTCTTAATGATTGTTAGGTTGTAATAACCTCCCAGAAGCTGTTATAGGCCTTAATAAACCTCCAAAGCTTGATAAGAATTATAGGCACAACACAAAACTAAACCCCAGTAAACCCAAATGGACCCAAACTCACGTGTGGGGTAAACCCCATCCCCCCCCCACCCTAAATTGGCTCGTTGGAGGGGACGGGGTTTACTTTTTATGATTACTTAACTGCTCGCATCATAATCCCAGTCTATTTCTGACCTTAACCACCAGTTCCTAATTGATCCATAAAACCCCTTGATGAGACAGCTCCCCCCTGATCCTGGCTTTTGTCTGTTGTGTGACCAAACCTTTGCTTTTACCTCTAATCTCACCCTATCTCTCTCTCTTTATCTCTCTCCCTAATTACAGAAAGATCTCACGATCTCCTACTGCTCCCTGATCGCATTCTTTCTTCTTGTCACACCTTGTCGTTTCCTGATTCCTCCTGGTCTCTTTTTGATTGCACTCTGTCTCTCCCTGAGTGCACTCTGCCTCTCTCTGACTGCACTCTGCCTCGCCTTGAGAACAGATATCAGTTATGTTCTCTCCCATAGAACATAATTGATATCTCTCGTGCTGGTCATTTCTCCCTTCGTCGTTTCCTGTGTTTTCTCTTCACAGTCTCCCTTATCTCCCTTCCTCGTCGCCTCCCTTAACTCCGTTTATCGTCGTTTCTCCTTATCTCCCGTACTCTTGCTTCTGACTGCTCTTTCTCTCTCTCTCTCTCTCTCTCTCTCTCTCTCTCTCTCTCTCTCTCTCTCTCTCTCTCTCTCTCTCTCTCTCTCTCTCTCTCTCTCTCTCTCTCTCTCTCTCTAAGGTCTTTGTACTTCCTTTTACTCCTTTAGTATATCCTCTGTTGCTCGTTCATCCTCCTAGCTACTTGCCTTTGCACCCTTAATGATACTTCCTTTCATTATCTTCTATGTTTACCCCCTCTCACTCTCATCCAAGTATTGCCCTCTCATTCTCTTCCATGTACTGCCCTTTCACTCTCAAGTCCCCTCCACCCTTCATTTGTCTTCCTAGTTCCCTCCTTATCCCCTATCTTCCCACGTACACCTATCTTCCGAGTTACGGACTACCAGTATCTTCCCAGTAATCTCTCTCTCTACTAGAGTTCGAGTTTCCTGCACCCTATGCATTCTCTCACCCTATCTGCAACCCCCCCCCTTTTCACCCCGGCTCCAAGGCACTCCCTACACGCCTTGACGCTCACCCTTCAGCCAGCCCTCACTGTTATGCACCCTTTCTGCTATGTACCTTTTCTTTTATGCACCCTCTCTCCTGGTGGGGGCTTCCTTTCCTACCTGTTCCGAGCCTACCGGGTTCATGCTCCTCCGGTATGCGGCTCCGAAATATGCTCCCACCCCCGCACTACCTTTTCAATTATGCATCAACACACACACACACACACACACACACACACACACACACACACACACACACACACACACACACACACACTGGTCTCTCTTATTTTTCCTCCCATCCACACTACTCTCTGTTATATGCAGTCACCCACACTACTCTCTGTTATATGCAGTCACCCACACTACTCTCTGTTATATGCAGTCACCCACACTACTCTCTGTTATATGCAGTCACCCCACACTACTCTCTCTTATATGCAGTCACCCACACTACTCTCTCTTATATGCAGTCACCCACACAACCCTTCATACTGTATACGCAGTTGCACTAAATACGAAACACAAGGTGTATTATTAAATAATACACAGGGTGTATTATTTATATTGCATCATCTTTTACAAGATGTATTGGAAATGTCCTTTCCAGAATTGACGCAAATTTCATATTTCTACTCCGACAATCGTCATGCTGGATCCTCAGTACTAAGAGTTTGCTGGATCGAGATGTTAGCTCTTGGATCCCGCCTTTTTAATAGTCAGTTGAGTAATTTACTGATTCAGTGACCTATTTTTCTTGATCTATCATATTTATTACCAATTTCTTTTTTCATACTCATACACATTCCGAGGATGCAGCCCGGAGCAGCTGTCTATAGCTTCCAGATACCTGTTTACTGCTAGGGGAACATGATTATCAGGTGAAAGAAACTCTGCTTATTGATTTGTTTTTGATGTTGGTGTATCTGTTTATGTTCTCTACTTTCTCTACTTCAAGCTCCTGCAAAAATACAACTCATATATATATATATATATATATATATATATATATATATATATATATATATATATATAAAATATGGCCAGAAGGTCTAGCATTTGGGTCCTCTGTGTTTCTTTCATGCTTCTCTCTCTCTCTCTCTCTCTCTCTCTCTCTCTCTCTCTCTCTCTCTCTCTCTCTCCTCTCTCTCTCTCTCTCTCTCTCTCTCTCTCTCTCTCTCTCTCTCTCTCTCTCTCTCTCTCTCTCTCTCTCTTTCTCTCTGAGGCACCACCGTTTCTGCCCTTTCTGTTCCTACATCTCTCCCTCCTCTTTGATATCGCAATCCTCCACCCCCCCACCCCACCCGATCCGTCCCATCGCAGACACCTCTCTCTTCTTCGGCAAAAGAGGCCCCTTCCATCCTTCCTTCCCGGCACCCTTTCTCATTCCCTAGTCATCCCTTCTTCATGCCGGGGAATCACTCCCTCACACCTCTGTTAGGTAAACCCTCCATATCTACCAGACATCCCATCCCTTCCTATAAGGTAAACCTTCCCTTAATTTTGCCTTAAGAGACGAGTATACATATGCACCCTTATACTCTTATGCAGCGCCACTTATCCTGCAAGTGGACGTATACCGCTATTGTATCGTCTGCAACACACGTCTTAATAATTAGAAAACCCGTTGTCCGGGTGTTGCGACAATCTGATGGGAATTATTGATATGTTTCAAGTGAACAGATTGTCAAATATGAAGATTCTATCCATCTATTCTATCCATCTGAAGATTCTGTCTATCTATTCTATCCATCTGAAGATTCTGTCCATCTATTCTATCCATCTGAAGATTCTGTCCATCTATTCTATCCATCTGAAGATTCTGTCCATCTATTCTATCCATCTGAAGATTCTGTCCATCTATTCTATCCATCTGAAGATTCTGTCCATCTATTCTATCCATCTAAAGATTCTATCCATCGGCCGCCTGTTTCTCGCCCATATAATGATTCGGGTTTTCCTGCTGCCTCTTCATTGTTCCGGAATACAGATTCACTGATTCTTTCCCGTCTATTCTTTGCCGATCCTATCCTGTCGTTCACCCTACTATCCTGCCGGGCATCCGGCCTTTCTCTTCCTTTCAAGACTCCGTCCCTTTCCGCTAAGCGTTTCCTCTCTTTCATTCTGGAACTCCTTTCTTTCGTTCTCTCAGGTACTTTCCTTTTCTTGCCACGTTCTGTACTATTCTTTCTTCCAAGCGTTTATTCCCTTTCCCTTCAGGAGCCCCTTTCTCCATATTTTATTATCAGCCACAACGCTCCTCTCTTCCAGGTACCCTCCCTTTTCTTCCTTTTCCTGTTGCCCTTTCATCTATCTCCTCCTTTTATCTGGTAAATTGCTTTCCCTGTTCAGTATTGTGAGCGCTTCATCCTGCCTAGTACTGTGAGCACATCACTCTGCCTAGTACTGTGTGCACATCACCCTGCCTAGTACTGTGAGCACATCACTCTGCCTAGTACTGTGAGCACATCACCCTGCCTAGTACTGTGAGCACATCACCCTGCCTAGTACTGTGAGCACATCACCCTGCCTAGTACTGTGAGCACATCACCCTGCCTAGTACTGTGAGCACATCACTCTGCCTAGTACTGTGTGCACATCACCCTGCCTAGTACTGTGAGCACATCACTCTGCCTAGTACTGTGAGCACATCACCCTGTCTAGTACTGTGAGCACATCACCCTGCCTAGTACTGTGAGCACATCACCCTGCCTAGTACTGTGAGCACATCACTCTGCCTAGTACTGTGAGCACATCACCCTGCCTAGTACTGTGAGCACATCACTCTGCCTAGTACTGTGTGCACGTCACCCTGCCTAGTACTTTAAGCACATCACCCCACCAAGCACTCCCTTCCAGAGCGCTCAGTGTGTATACATCACAACCCTTCACCCTACATATGCACCCATCCGGCCGCTGGCCTCACCCCCAGGTGGGGCACCATGCAATCAGACAATCAGAATGTCACCCTGTAGCTCCTGAGAGTGATCTATGTGAGGACTGGTCAACCGGGCCCACTGCTGTGACTCTGGCTGTGAATACACTCTTATACCTGCCTCGGTGTCACCTTAAGTAATGTACAGCAGGGGCTCCATACACACACCTGCAACCCTCAATTAGCGAGCCTTGTGGCAGAGGCGTCAGGGGCTGTGGTTTGCCACAGTCACCGCTCGCAGTTGCCAGAGAGAGAGAGAGAGAGGGCAACTAGCCTGTGTGGTCGGGTTATTTACTGTGGCTATTCAAGCGACAGTAAATGCTGGTATTCAGGCTCGAAATGTCTCCTGAATTCGTCTTCGTCTTCTTCTCTGGTGTTGCTCTGTTTATCTCTGTCTGTCTGTCTGTCTGTCTGTCTGTCTCTCTCTCTCTCTCTCTCTCTCTCTCTCTCTCTCTCTCTCTCTCTCTCTCTCTCTCTCTCTCTCTCTCTCTCTCTCTCTCTCTCTCTCTCTCTCTCTTTCTTCTGCCTGTCTCTCTTTTTATTTCTCACTCTTCTGTCTGTTTGTGTCTGTCTCTGTCTCTGTCTCTGTCTTTCTTCTGTCTGTCTGTCTGTCTCTCTCTCTCACTCACACTCTCTCTCTCTCTCGCTCTCTCTCTCTCTCTCTCTCTCTCTCTCTCTCTCTCTCTCTCTCTCTCTCTCTCTCTCTCTCTCTCTCTCTCTCTCTCTCTCTCTCTCTCTCAACTACGTCAAGGGGTTTATTAGGGTTGCCAAATGACGTGCCTAGTGAAATTGCATGCAAGAGCTGTTAGCCTACCCCAGCTCATCTGAATCCTGTCCCCTATAGACTCATTTATTTCGTGAGATTATTATTATTATAAACTAAGTCACTATCATAAGGGACAGGTGTCAAGTGCAACTGCAAGCAAGAGCTGTTATTCTACCTCTGCTCATGTGAAGCCTGCCACTAGATTTTTTTTATTGGAAATGATCTTTATTTACATCTAAGTGACAGTTATATGAGAAACAAGATGAGATAGTAGACAACAGGGTGGCAGAGCCGTCATGTGATTGGTTGATCTGATCTCCCGTGCATCAACCTGGTTAGCAAACAAGTTCCAGATGAGAGTCATCCTAGGAATGAATGATCGCTTATGCAGTGATGGTCTTGAGAAAGCCAGTTCCAGTATGAGTGTGTTGATAGCTAAGAGCCTTGTGTCAAGGGTGGTAATTACTGGTTAGTTGCTACCCTTGTTCACGAAGTTGGGCCAGGTGCGGAACTTTGAGAATGTTGGCCTTGTACATAACAGCAAGTCCGCCAACGTCACGTCCGAGAATGCTGAAGGCTTTGATATTCAGACCATTCCCACCAGACTTGGTCAAGACTAGAGACGAACCTTCTTGCATATTTCTCTACTTTGTTAAAAATTCTGATGATTGATGGAGAACAGTCAATTCAGGAAAAGGAAGCATATTCGAGATAGGAGTAAACTTGTGCTTCATATAAGGTTTTGCGCCCCTACTGTCAAGAAGATTCGAGATGCGCCATAGATCTGTAAGTTTCCTGGCTGCCTTTTGAGCTAGGTTAAGCACATGTCTTTTCCTTGTCTTAGAAGAGTCAAACTTCATGCCCAAGATGTCAATTTCAGCTATGAACTCTAGGGTTGAACCAGTCATTTGCAAGCCAGTCCCATTTGTCATGTGCAGAATCATCATTGCCAGTGTTTTCTCAACCGCAAATGTGACCTAGAATCTTGTTTCCAGGTACAAATTGCTGAAAGTTGGTGATAGATGAGTCTTGTAGCAGTTGGCATTTCTTCCTTTCTAAATGTAAAGGTTAGCATACAGTCGTCAGCACAGGCTTGAGCTCTTCTCTCTCTCTCTCTCTCTCTCTCTCTCTCTCTCTCTCTCTCTCTCTCTCTCTCTCTCTCTCTCTCTCTCTCTCTCTCTCTCTCTCTCTCTCAATCTCTCTCTCTCTCTCTATCTCTCTCAATCTCTCTCTCGCTCTCTCTCTCAATCTCTCTCTCGCTCTCTCTCTCTCAATCTCTCTCTCTCTCTCTCTCTCTCTCTCTCTCTCTCTCTCTCTCTCTCTCTCTCTCTCTCTCTCTCTCTCTCTCTCAATCTCTCTCTCGCTCTCTCTCTCTTTCACTAAGGAAGCTTGAAGAGAGGAACCTGACCATCCCCCTCTTCCTGATTCTACCCCACCAAGAGGTAACCAGAGGGAGGGGTAAGTGGTTCTGTCTCGTGGTTGGGGGGATAGAGAGAGAGGGGGGGGGGCTCCATCCGTAAGGGATAGAGAGGCGTGAGGGGAGAGGAAGGGAGGAGCGTGAGGGGGACAGGAGGGGAAGAGCCTGAAGGGTAGAAGGGGCTGTTCGTGTGAAGTATCGCGTCTTCACCCATCAACATGCGTTGAATGCCACCACTCTATGCCCCACCAATTATTCACATTTCTTCGTCTCCGTTGAATGTTTTGACTTCCTCTTCCACTCCCCAGGGGGGGGGGGGGCTAGGGGCAGCATTCAGGGGCCCCGGCGAGGAGGCTTCCTCAACTATTTATGCTACACTGAGCTATGAATGTTGAAGCTGTATCTTGTTTCTCATTTCATTTGTCAGAATTATTACAGTTATTAAATTCCTGATGATACGATTCCCGTTATGAACGAGGCGGAGACGAAACTAGTATGCGGTTTTCAGGCCAGCAATGCGCACGAAACGGGGAGTTCTGAACGTTACCGTGTGGGACTGAACGCTCGTTTCTGGTTCTGTGATTGGACATTCTAAATGCCAATTTACCAGCTAATGGTCATTCCTGCCATCCTTTTACTAAGTGAGAAAACTGCCCCTGTTCCCCTCCCCCTCCTTTGGTAAAGGAGTAGTGGCTGGCGCCTCACATGCCGCTGACTGGTTTAGGTAATGCAGTATGCCATTACTGTTCAAATATAAAGTGCATTTTTTTCTAACTTCTCTCCCCCCCCCTCTCCCTTTTTACCTCATCTGGTCTTCAAGGGAGATGTTGACCCGGCCCTCTCCAAGTGAGCAGCGTCTGGAGGGGGATGCTACACTACTTGTCCCTATACAGCATTGGAGCATACTCCCCACACCACAGAAGCATACTCCACCACACCACATGAGCATACTACCCCACGTAACAAGAGCATACTCCCTCACAACACCCAAGATCAAAAACATGCTTATAAAACTTCTATCAAGAGATTAAATACCAGTATCATTATTTGATTAAAGTCTTAGTGTGCTTTTAGCGAGAGAGAGAGAGAGAGAGAGAGAGAGAGAGAGAGAGAGAGAGAGAGAGAGAGAGAGAGAGAGAGAGAGAGAGAGAGACAGAGAGACAGAGAGACAGAGAGAGAGAGAGAGAGAGAGAGAGAGAGAGACAGAGAGAGAGACAGAGAGCCGGAAGGTCCTTGAGGTCCAGCCGGCCTTAGGTAAAGTTTAGCCGGCTATGTGTATACTGCTGACTAACTCGCTTTAAGTCCATTTAAACTTGTTCCTTTGGTCTGTAACTACGTTAGGGCACTTTTACGGTTCCCATTAGCGTCAATTTAATCTTCACAGAAATATTAAAGTCTTTTTACATTTTGATGCTATTAATGTAGTTAAATTTTTTTGTGTTTTTTTTTTGTTTTTTCATTGATGCTACCAAAGGCGACTGACATTCTTTTGTTTATCTATTTAAAGAGACACAGAGAAGGATTTTGTTCATTTAACATCTGAACAAATCATGTTAGAACAACTGAGTTGACTTTGTCGTGCTTAAACAACACTTTTTCTTCTTTTTCTTTTTTTCTTGTCTTTTCTTGCTTTATCATGGCGTGTCTCCTGTAAAAGAAGACTATTGTGTCACTAGGTTTTGGAATTTAATAACAGGGAAGAGAGGGGGTAAAAAAAAGTGTTAGAGAAACAACCGTTGAAAAAACTTTGGTCATAAAGGAGAGTAAAATTAGATTTTCGTCAATCTGCATGGTGATAAATATATAGTATAGCATTATACTCGCTTCACTCCCGCTGCTCAGTTGGGAATCTAATATTTCCTAATTTCTCACTATCTGTGAACTCAGGCAAGTGAATTTGTCAGGGAGGGAAACGGAAGAGTTGCTAGCTTATATGCTGGAGTGTGTGTGTGTGTGTGTGTGTGTGTGTGTGTGTGTGTGTGTGTGTGTGTGTGTGTGTGTGTGTGTGTGTGTGTGTGTGTGTGTGTGTGTATTCACCTATTTGTGCTTGCGGGGGTTGAGCTTTGGCTCTTTGGTCCTGCCCTTTGGTCCCTTGTATATTGTGTGTGTGTGTGTGTGTGTATTCACCTATTTGTGCTTGCGGGGGTTGAGCTTTGGCTCTTTGGTCCCGCCCTTTGGTCCCTTGTATATTGTGTGTGTGTGTGTGTGTGTGTGTGTGTGTGTGTGTGTGTGTGTGTGTGTGTGTGTGTGTGTGTGTGTGTGTGTGTGTGTGCACGCGCGTGTGTCAATATAAAACACAGTGAGCAGCTACATAGTGTGACAAGGCGCTGGAGAACCGCATCGCCTTTCGCATCTTCCAGTATATTTGTGGGTCATCAGTCAACCGTGCGTGTTTGGCTAATCCTGGTAGCTGAGCTCAGCACCCCCTCCCCCCCCCCCCCTTACTGCAGCCGTCAGCCGTGGAGCAGAACCAACCCTGCTACCCAGCCACACCTGCCATTCCAACACTCCCGTCATTGTAATCAGCTCCAATAAATATTTTGTATATTGCAAGTTCAACTCAGACCTATTTAAATACCATTTATGTGTGTGTGTGTGTGTGTGTGTGTGTGTGTGTGTGTGTGTGTGTGTGTGTGTGTGTGTGTGTGTGTGTGTGTGTGTACTCACATATATATGTGCTTGAAGGATCGAGCACTAGCTCTTCGACCCCACTTTTCTAGCCGTTGGTTATGAATAGAGTTAGCCTTTACAATCTGCTCCTTTAGGTCATTCCATTTACTCACTATTCTTACGCGAAAAGAAAACTTTCTAACATCTCTATGAGATGTTAGAAAGGAGGTGGAAGGAAGAAAGGAACCTGAACCAGTGGAAAGGAAGTTAGTGACGGAGGAAGTGGTTGGGCACCATTCCTTCCTCCGTCCCTTCCCAAATCCTTATCCTGACCCCTTCCCAGTGCTGTATAGTCGTGATGGCTTGGCGCTTTTTCCCTTGATAGTTTCCTTCCCCTCTCTCTCTCTCTCTCTCTCTCTCTCTCTCTCTCTCTCTCTCTCTCTCTCTCTCTCTCTCTCTCTCTCTCTCTCTCTCTCTCTCTCTCTCTCTCTCATCCTGATCCCTGATCCCTTCACCTTATACTCGTATCTTCTCCCTTTTCCCTTCTGCCTCTCTGTCTCTCTCTCTCTCTCTGTCTGTCTGTCTGTCTGTCTGTCTGTCTGTCTGTCTGTCTGTCTGTCTGTCTGTCTGTCTGTCTGTCTCTCTCTCTCTCTCTCTCTCTCTGTCTCTCTCTCTCTCTCTCTCTCTCTCTCTCTCTCTCTCTCTCTCTCTCTCTCTCTCTCTCTCTCTCTCTCTCTCTCTCTCTCTCTCTCTCTCTCTCTCTTCATTTTTTGTATTGTCATGTACCTTAGGCACAGGAGAATGCATCTTTATGAGATCTAATGAGTTACTCCCGGGAGCGGTAGCCACTTTTGACCCTCACTGCCTCCGGAGATCACAAATGAACATTGTAAATGCTAATAAGGCTTCTCGACTTGATAAAATGATCTAATTAACCGGTCGTTAAGCCAACCTATCCTCTGTGGATTAAGGAGCGAAGGGCCATTTTCCCGAACGTAATGGCCCCGTCGTCCAATTATGGGATTTGCTCGAACACCGGGAAAGTGCAGTCAATTTTATGATGATAAAGTCATTATAAGTCTGTATTAGGCA
>NC_091157.1:47159705-47172205 GCF_040958095.1 Procambarus clarkii
TGGGGGTGGAGGCCTGGTCGAGGACCAGCCCGCGGGGACACTAAAAGCCCCGAAATCATCTCAAGATAACCTCATCTCAAGATAAGATCCACCATACTTCTGTCAATGTTGGGTTGCCGAGGATGATGCTGGCCGTCCAGCTCCTCGGTGGTGAACATTCTCAGTTCTGATGACAAGAAACAAATTCAATCAAAGGCGCTTTTGATTTTTGGTAGCAAAAATCTGGACCCGGATTCACGAAGCAGTTACGTAAGTACTTACGAACCTGTTTATCTTTCCTCAATCTTTGACGGGTTTGGTTACATTTATTAAACAGTTTACAAGCATGAAAACGTCCCAATTAACTATTGTTATTGTTATAAACAGCCTCCTGGTGCTTCGGAGCTCATTAACTGTTTAATAATTGTAAACAAAGCCGCCAAAGATTGAGAAAAGATATACAGGTTCGTAAGTGCTTGCGTAACTGCTTCGTGAATCTGACCCCAGGTTCGTAAGTGCTTGCATAACTGCTTCGTGAATCTGGCTCCTGGTTACTAGTCTGCCTCCGGCGTTAAAATAGATTAAGAAAAAAAAAATAGTGTCGTACTCCCTGACGTGCTGGGTTGACTAGGGTGGAATTGAGGGTGGATTGACATGGGTGGATTGACGTGGGTGAGTTGACGTGGGTGGGTGTGCCAGGAGAAGGACGAGTCCCGGCACTTGTGGCACTCGACCGGATAAAGCGATATACTGTGTTTTGAGGACGACGAGGATAGGCACTCGACCGGATAGAGGGATGCAGTTTGCTGAGGATTCACCTTAGGGGTTGAGTGATGGTTCTGACAAAAAATAGAACTTTGGTGCACGTTAATTGAGTAAAATATATATAACCTGTTGCATCAAGCCTCTTGACGGGAGGGAGTTGATGGATACCAGGCTGGAAAGAGGATGGAAATAGAAATAGATAGAGGGAATGTGGTTGGGTAGATGATTAGTTGCAAAATAATATACAGTTTGTGTTAGAAACTAACGGACGGCGTGTTGCAGAGCGTGCACGCAACTTTGCAACTTTGAACGCTGTACATCACGTTGATTGTGAGCGTGGCGGGAAGTGAGGAAAGGAACGGAACAATCAGGGGGGGGAAAGCGCCAAGCCATCACGACTATATAGCACTTAGAAGGGGTCAGGCTAAGAATTTGAGATGGGACGGGGGGAAAGGAATGGTACTACACCACTTGGACGGTCGGTGATTGAACGCCGACCTGCATGATGCGAGACCGTCGCTCTACCGTCCAGCCCAAGTGGTTAGACGGGAAGTGAGGAGCGTATTGCGGTCAGTAACAACGTCCCCAAGTAGGCTGAAGCGTGAGATATGTCACCAGCGATGTTTCTCTGTTTTTCACGCTATATAAGAGTGTAATGATGGGGTTAAATTGTCTATTGCGCTGCTGAACGGCTGGCGAATTGTGTGGAGAGAGAGAGAGGGGGGGTGTGCTGAATATGGAAGGGGGAAGGGAGGGGATTAATGAGGGTTCTTGTTCCTTGTGTTGATGCTACAGCAGGTGTTGTTGTTGTAATTGATGTCGTAACCAATGATGTCCTTGCTCCTGGTGTCTAAAATGCACTCAACTGCACCAAACATTCCACCTAAGGTAAGGGTTACCCTGGAAACACAAACCGAAACTGTCTCTATTTTTTGCTTGTTACAACTTTATTACAAGTTGAAACAAGCAAAAAATAGTTACAACTTGTAATAAAGTTGTTACATCTTGGCTTAACGTGTTTATGACGTATTAGAACGTTGTTACAACTTGCTATATTGGTTGTTATAACTGGTTAGAAAGTGTTAAAACTTGTTCGAACGTTTTACCAACGTCGTAGTTTCGGTGTGTTTGGCAGGTAGGCAGTTATGAGGAGACACAATTATAAGACGGTATAATTATACATCACATGAGAGGGATATGAGGACGTGGATGACACAAACCACCACAGGTAGACAACACTACAAACCATCACTGGTTGACACCCCCACAAAGCACCACTGGCGCATCAGCAGCGGAGTATCCACAGCTCAACAAATACACAACAGTGAGAAAATAGTCACAACATATTTATGACTGGCCGGTAATGAGTCGTGGGAGGATTAATGTGCTGGGCCAGTGTGCTCGGCTTCCTGTTACTGCTTCGTTATAGCCTACTGCTTCACGTGCCCTTGTCTCATTAATGATACCAATCTTTCTTTGTATTTCGTTGTGTGTGTGTGTGTGTGTGTGTGTGTGTGTGTGTGTGTGTGTGTGTGTGTGTGTGTGTGTGTGTGTGTGTGTGTGTGTGTGTGTGTTTTATGGGACGTCTCATTAAGGCTCCGAATCTTTCTTTGTGTTCCGTTCATGGATGTCTACTCTACGAACCTTTGTCTCGTTAATGACTCGGATTGTGTGTGTGTTTCATTATGCTGGTGTGAATCATGTCCACTTGACTCATTTGTATCTTTCTTTGAGGAGGAGAGAAAGGAGTTAGAGGAGACAGAGATTGAGGGAGAGACATGAGAGACAGAGAGAGATAGAGGGAGAGAGAGACAGAAGACACATGGAATGGGGTGACAGGAGATAGACACAGTCTTGAAAGCAAAGTGAGAGACATCAAAGTGGTTAAAAGTAAATGATATTACGTCACGAGACACACACTTTGCATTGACGTAAAACACCTATTTGTGACCGTAGGGGAAAGTCACTATTAGCATCAGCTACCATTTACCACAGGTTACAGCTCTTAACCCCCATTAATGTGTGCATGTGTGTGTTTGTAGTTGGGCAATGGACGTTCCAAAACCCATTTATCCCTTTTGACAAATTCCCCACTATAACCGATAGGGAATTTTATTTAGGTCGGCTCACCTTTCATATATATCTGGGTTGATTTTGCGACCGTAGTAAATGCTTGAACACAGGAACGATTTTTATTTCTCCCTGACAATTTGTTCAGTTATATAATCCCTTGTGGGTTGCGTTGCGTCGTAATCCGAGACTCTGGTCGTTAGAAGACGGAGCGAAGGTAAGTTGGGGGGTGAAGATGGTTCGCTTGTTAAGATCCAAGACTGATCTACAGGAGAGGCTGTGTGGACGCCCTGGTAGGGGCAAAAATGAACGTCATTAGATTCAACGGTCGATTACAGTGAGGCAAACTTGCGTTTATCACACTGAAGCAGACATGAGCTTTATCACACTGAAGCAGACATGAGCTTTATCACACTGAAGCAGACATGAGCTTTATCACACTGAAGCAGACATGAGCTTTATCACACTGAAGCAGACATGAGCTTTATCACACTGAAGCAGACATGAGCTTTATCACACTGAAGCAGACATGAGCTTTATCACACTGAAGCAGACATACATACGTTCGACCCCTCTGTGGAAGACACAGGTTTAACCACACCGAGGCAGACATATGTCTGACCTCACTGAGGCAGACATATGTTTGACCTCACTGATGCAGACATATGTTTGACCTCACTGAGGCAGACATATGTTTGACCTCACTGAGGGAGACATATGTTTGACCTCACTGAGGGAGACATATGTTTGACCTCACTGAGGCAGACATATGTTTGACCTCACTGAGGGAGACATATGTTTGACCTCACTGAGGGAGACATATGTTTGACCTCACTGAGGGAGACATATGTTTGACCTCACTGAGGGAGACATATGTTTCACCCAACTGAAAGTTAAGGTTGGTAAACTTAATTGTCAAAGGAAGGAATGAAAGATACAGAAACATAAGAAGCGATACTGGTCATTAGGCACAGCAAATACATGGATAACAGGTATCTTTGATAAATAGTCTTGTGTAACTCCGTTATCCTTTGGTCGTAACAGAATCTGTTTTAGCCTTTCTCATCTTAAGTACTGCTACTCTTCCTCAGTATCTAACACAGCCGCTTCACACAACTGCTTCACACAACTGCTTCACACAACTGCTTCACACAACTGCTTCACACAACTGCTTCACACAACCGCCTCACACAACCACGCTATCGCTCGTCGCGTGAAGGTTGATAAATTGATGTAATTAGAGTCACAAGTTGTTATATTAACAGTGTCACGTGCACAGGTTGTTAAATTAACTTGTGTTACTCTCGCATTTCACCGCAATCTAGCCAAAAATAAGGAAGGGGGGGGGATGATATGTAGTTATATCTTTGTACATCCGTTAGCATGTGTGTGTGTGTGTACGACAGTGTGTATATGGACGTACGATAATCTGTCCTTCTCTAACGTCGTACTATTTGATTTTTATTGTTGCCGCCGGAGCCGGCTAGTTTATTGTGCACCCCATACTCATCCTGTGAGCGGTAGCGCAAAAACTATTACAGAGGGCACAAAAGGTCTTTATCAGACCTCATCTTAGATTATTACATAAACAATTTCATCTATCCTTCACACCTTATAGTTACAATGTCAGCTAGTTACAGAGACAGTGCTATTTCAAGAGCTATATATATTTACAGTAAGTCATCATACATTAATGGTAGGTGTTATCGCTAATACATAATAGTTTGACTAATGGAGATATTACAGAGTACGACAATCTCTCCATCCTTACAAACGGTGAGTGAAGCAGCAGTGGGAGGTATATATATATTTTCGTCTTAGGGGCGAATACCTATTTCGTAGTGCAACTTAGAAATTGAAACATGCACACAACTCCTGAGTGCAACATGTGAGTGCAACATGTGAGTGCAATATGTGAGTGCAACATGTGAGTGCAGCATGTGAGTTCAACATGTGAGTGCAAACACATTGGTGCCCCACCTGTTACATAAACAAGTATCAGGCATCATAATACATGTCAAATATATTGCCATTGAGTGGGATTGATAGTTTCTACAGAGTGATTAAAAATTGCCACAGCCCATGGGACAGGTAAATGAATAATTGCGTAATATTTTATTTTCATTTTGATTCCAGGTGAGATTTACCAATGTTGTTGATTCAGTGATTTTTGTCTTTATTGCGCAAATAGACTGAAAACATTTCACTGTATTTTAGTGCTGTAGTTTGTAGGCGTGAATGGTTCAAAGATGGTTGTTATTATGATAAAGAAAGCTTCACTGAATCGAGAGTATTGACAAGTGATTATGAAAGCAGACATGAACAGCTGTCTACTTGATCGCAGGTGTCAGAGTCTATCGCAGACTCATAGCCTGCGATAGATTTTGAACGCTCGGGAAAATCAATTTTTTTTTGTACATTCTACTTATGCTATTATTACTACAATACATCTACTGCTGCTACCATTTACTACAATAGATCTACTGCTTCTACCATTACTACAATAGATCTACTGCTACTTCCATTACTACAATAGCTATTGATGATAATCGTTACTACACAAATCATACTATAACTACTCCAAGCACCACATTATTTGATCATCACAATCTCCAAGACACTCACTGCTGAAAATGTTCAGATTTGTGTTTTTCAAAGTGCAATGTGTACTATCAGTGGAGCAGTGACGTATGCCTGGAGCAGGGGGAAAGGTGCACCCCGGCTAGCATGTGTGCACAAATGCTGTTGACTGCTGCAACAGGGAGGAACTCCTGCAACAGGGGGACTCCAGCAACAGGGAACTGACTGAGTCCGTATGAGGGAACTGACGATGCGTCAGCTAGGCCCAGCACACTGCCCAAGTTATGGGATACTTCGCGGACTCTGACAGGCAGTTATAGCCTTCAAATCAAGACACATGTATATTGTTCTGTCTTCTGGCCATTTAGATGTATTACTAAACGACCAGCGCATCAGTATTGAGCAGAGGAGCTCATCACCGTCGGCTGATCGGAGCTTATACTCTGGAGTCGACACCGTACCCCACACACACACTGTATAATGGTCCAAAACGGACCGAAACATCGCAATTTCGTTAGTTTTTTGGTGTCTAATTTGTCACCCACGTTATTGTGACTACTGTCTCAGGAGTAACCTGCCATCAGGTCCTTCCATACCTCCACAGTTGACAGGCATGATTGACAGGATAGATCATGACACTGGAGTGTGCCATCGTCCTGATTCATCCTCCTGTGTGTATGTCATCTGTCCTCAATGCAGGTGGCGCGTTACAGGTGTCCACTCTGATTAGGCACATTTGTCTGGCCTGCAGGAGCTAGAGCGGTGACCTCTTATTTCCTACACCTGCGTGACGACTAATCTGTTTTAGTAATGAATTCCTTGCCAGCGGAGATTAGATTGGTGATGAAATTTGAGGAATTGGGTATGATTTTTGTATTACAAATGTGTGGTTTATGTAGTGTTGCCATTTAAAGGGAATTCGGCTGGAAATACAGAAATAAAACCCTTAGCTATAGTAGCAGCAAATGGGTTGGAATTATAATATTTATATTAACTAATTTGTTCTAATTAGCTAATAAGCTATCTGATCACGAGTTAATTCGTCGCACTAAATTGAGACTAGAAATTGTTGATTAAAAAAATCACGTGTTAAACTGCCGCAGACGCGAACAAGGCCGATAGTTGGTGTGGTTTTCGGCTCCTTGTCTGCACGGCAAGTGGCGGGAGGTGAAGAGCCAATCAGAATCGCCCACTAACACAACCGTGTACCCCTGCCCCCCCTCCTGGTAGATCTGGACAGTCAGAGTCAGTGTTCGGCTCGCAGCCCCACAGAGACATAGGCTTCTATAAAGAGCTCCACCTCATCAATCAGTGTGTATGCAACAGTGCTAATCTTGCACCAAAACATGTGCAACAGTGCCGTGTGGTGCGAGATTATCTTGTTAATCAGTGTTGGTTCGTGATGAACGACAAACTGGTGACTGGTGATGGATAGGTGTCTATATTACCTATGATATAAGGTAAATATATATATATATATATATATATATATATATATATATATATATATATATATATATATATATATATATATATATATCCATCCCTGGGAATGGATCAGGATAAGGATTTGAGATGGAATGGGACAGCGGGGGGGGGGGGGCAGGGGGAAAGAAGGAATGGTACCCAACCAATCTTTACGCACAGTGTATCTGTATGTAATACCGATCTATATTTTACATCTGAAATGCATGTCGCGGAATACTGTAGCGTACTGTAAATGTTTTTAGGAAACTACAACATTTTTGGAGGGGTAAAGTTGTGGGTAAACACATTTCCCTCACCCCCCTACCCCCTTCACAACGTCTGGGAGGTATAGTGTTTAGGTTATCTAAGAGTCTGTCTCAGGTCCCTATCTTTATCTTACTCTTGCTCAGAATTTTCAAATTCTTCAATTCTACAATACAATACAATACAATACAATACAATACAATTTTATTTAGGTAAGGTACATACATACAATAAATATTTACAAGGATTGTTCGACTTATAGGTAGAGCTAGTACATACAATGCCTAAAGCCACTATTACGCAAAGCGTTTCGGGAATTCTATTGTTATGTTGGAATTCTAGGACACTGCCATTCATCTTTCTCATATTCTAAATTAGTGACTCATTCAAACCTTTTTCTCCCTTTTATATTCTCGTTCTAATTTTAAGCTGACGCTTGAAAGTAAAAATGGAGAGCTTAGCTTGCTCTCCATTACTCGCTGAGAGATATCCACATTCACCTTCCTGTCGACTTCTCCCTGACAACCTCATCACTCTCTTCATCTTGCAGAAGTTGCAAGTCACCTCTACCCTTCACATCACTTCTGCTGTTCCTGTCTAGGACGCGTCCTGCCTTTGACGTAGCATTGACCTTTGACCACAGCCGGACCAACCGGGCTGTGGTGGGTATGTGGGCCTGCGGGCCGCTCCAAGCAACAGCCTAGTGGACTAAATTCTCACAAGTCAAGCCTGGCCTCGGGCCGGGCTTGGGGAGTAGAAGAACTCCCTGAACCCCATCAACCAGGTATCAACCAGGTAACCAGGTGATCATTTGGCGTCCTGCCACAATTACCTCAGCAGATACTGCAACCACCCCCTGTGCTTTGCAACATGCTGCAACTCTATTAGTGAGCATTTCAACAAAATTGTCACCCTTTTTTGTGTCAAGTTCCTGACTTTATCCTTGGTTCCACCTTCTATGGTACCAAGATAGTGCCATGATCATAGGATTATATACTGTTATACCATTGGTTCAGACCTCTTTCTCCCTCTCATTTAACAACCCATCCTCAGGACAGGCTCGTTAAAGAAGCGGCCGTTCCCAGAGACACATACATTTGAACATTCTGTGTAGTGAAAATAAGGCTATTCTCGTATATAAATAAATATTATGCATTAAAATTCAATGAATAGTTAGACCTACGCCAGGTTAGATGTTTAGGATCTGTTGAGGTTTCTTTGTGTTTGTTGTACGTGGGTGAATCATTTACCGACTTGGGATTCGAAGACAGGAAGAGAGCGAAGCACTGTTCATGAATTGTTCGAACGTAATATGTTTTGAACCATGTGTGAAAAGTGGGTTTTTATTTATATTCAAAGGGTTTTACGGATGAATTAACGAGCATTTGACTATTACTAATGAAGACGGGCTGCATAAACAATTAGCAAATACCTATTAATCCAGCTCCCATTTACGAATGAAAAACACTATATACACATGATACACAACTGATTACGTTCGAACACTTCTAGAACAGTATTTCACTCTGTTCGAATCACACCTCTTCAAATGCTTCATCCACGGACGTCATATTCACGTAACTGCCAAAACCCAAAACCTATCCTAAATCTATCTATATACACAATTATAATATAATTTAATATAAATTTATGTTCTAGAAAAGTTGTATTTTGTTACACATTAAGTTTATATTGACGAATGGTCTTTGCAGTCGGCCATTGGTTGGGTGAGGTTGTCAAGAGTGTGGGTGGATGAGATAGTGAAGAGTTCGGGTGGATGAGGTAGTCAGAGTTTGGATTGAAATTTCAACTCGTCCTCAGACAATGCTAATCCAAAAAGCAGCAGACCATATACACGAACTGTGAATTAAGAATCGGGATTTTCCGCGTATATAAATTAGTATTATTCAAGTTTTAGAATTTGGTGTATAGTAAGTCCTAGATATTATGATAGGTTAGATGTTTAAATTCTGTTGTTAATTATGTTCGTAGTTCACGTACTAAACCATTTTCAGATTTACGAATCGGAGAGAGGACGTGAGAGAAGCATTCCTCAAGAAACGTTTGAATATCGAGAAAAAAAAAAAAAAAATCTTTCAGCCCCTTACTTCCGCGGATCAGATCATTAAAGTGTTGCCTGTAGTTAGTGTTACGATGTAAGTGTTACTGAAAGATCTTTCCCCGCAACACCTGCCGGATAAGAGCAGTGTGTGTGTGTGTGTTCGGTTATAGTGAGTTATAGGGACTGGATGTTGAAATAGTGACTTAACAGTTACCACTTGTTTGTTAAATGGGAAGCTTAATTGTGTTATAATAGGCACGCTCTGGGAATTAATCGTAACTGAAATATAAATAAGTTTATTTTCTTATCAAGTTACTGAAAGTACATAGTGGTTATCAAAACAGGAAACGACGCTATTTCTGAACTAGAAGTTGACTACAGTGTGTTTAGTGTTTTGTTCTAAACAGCAGTCGGAGATCAGACTTTACTACTGTGATAAAATACTAATCCATCGTCCGGTGATTGATGATTGACGAGGATACACCTACCAAAGAGGTGGCACGGGCACGAATAGCCCCGTAAGTGGTAGATTTATTTTTAAGTGAATGTGAATCGTCTAGTGTCGTCTCGTGTCGCATAGAAGACTTAAGACCTCTCTTAAGAAATGAGGATGTAAGCATAGCAGTCAGCGTCCTAAGTCACCAGGCGAGGTGCCCCAGCATCCTCTTCCGTCTAAATAAGGTATAAAAAGCTTCTCCATCTTCAAGCAACACCCTCCCCAAAGTCCTCTACGGGATCACCATAGCCCGTGCTACTTGGAACTTTTTGTTCCCAGTAGCTGAATCTTAAATAACAACAAACTCAAGCACCCCCTTCACCTGAATTTTTATATATTGATGTAAAATATGATATATTGACATGAAAATGTGATTAAAAACAAAATGCTAATTAATACATTTGTATTATAGAGGCATTGAAATACTTAAAATCCTTTCACTAATACATTCACATTCATGACATTTACAGGTAAGAATTGCAAATCTTCGAGGGACAAAACGCCGCCAATTTTAAGGTAAGTTTCAATTTACTTTTGTTTCAATAGCTATATTGTAGAAATTTAGCAAGCTCGAGGAATGGGAGGTATTCGTAATTCTCAGGCGTGCTATAATTATTTTTGGGGGGAGAACTGCATGTAAAAGCAGGGTGGACAATCCCGTATGATGACAGCCTATGGGACGCTGTAGTTAAGACTCGTTGTTCTTCAGGGCCAAAACAATTTAAATTGCAAAATCATTGTTGCAATATTTTGACTTTCACTAATTAATCTCAAGTGCCAGTTGAATATGTCACTTCATAGACCACTTCATACGTCCTCCTTAAGCATTATAAAGTAGAAGTGCTAAGTGCTAAGAAGCGACAGGTGCCAAGGTGTCGAGGAGGACCATCCAAGTTGGTCCTCATTGATGACCCTTAAGAGTTACATTGAGGATCATGAACCGCTTAGTGAGGATAAATCGGGCCTCTGAGTGACTAAATTTGCAGTCCTTCTGAACACATACGGACCTCACACCTCCAGTCATTCTGGTTGTGAGGTGCCTAGCAGGCTGAAGTACTTCAGTAAGGAGTCTCAAGGTATCTAGTGAGCTGTTGGTGTTGTTTTTAGATTTAGCTACTTAGAACGAAATGGCCATGTAGCACGGGCTATGGCGAGCCCACAAAACTACCTGGTTGATCAGTCTTCTTGTAGGACTGAGCCAGGAGTGCCGAGGACGTCTTGAGGGCCTCTTTTGCAGGAGGTGAGGTGAAAGGAAGGAGCCCAACACAGGCGTCCAGGTAAACCCTGTGTAGACAAACCTAGTAAGTGGTTGGCAGGTCCGGGAGCTGAATTTGACAAAAAGTAGCAAACAATAACTTTGTTATTGACAGTCAGTGTTGAGTAAGTAGCAGTCAATTTTAATTGGTTCCCAGAGACACGTTAAGTGGCACAGTGACGAGTCATAATTACACAGAACAAAAGGGGGAGGTAATTCTCTTTAACCGTTCACTGAAGACACCGTTCACTGAAGACACTTCAGCACATTACAGAGTATCAAGACCTATAGTGTGCAGGGATCGCGAGTCGGACAAGACGCCAACTGATTAGAGGCAGCATTGGTTATAATAATATTTTACTTATACAAGTGATATATACTTATACAAGTACTTATGATACATGAAGAGAGGACGATACATAGATAAGGTAAGTAGAATGCCTAAATTTACTAGCACCAGTGGTGATGTCGAGGAAGGGAAGGGAAAGGAACTATCAGGGGGAAAGCTCAGATGATTGATTGATAAAGATTAAGTCATCCAAGAGGTGGCACGGGCATGAATAGCCCGTAAGTGGTAGCGCTTTTGAGCCATTACCAGTATTAAGAGCTGATACTGGAGATCTGTGGAGGTGCGACTGCACCCTGCGTGACGGGAGATGTCTCCCGTGGAAGAGATCTAGGGGAAAACCCCAAGCCATTACGACTATATACCACTGGGAAGGGATCAGAATAAAGATTAGAGATGGGACGGAGGGCAAGGAATGACAGTGGTGGTGGTCAACGCCTGTAAACGAAGGGCCAGATGTCAGGGTAAATGGAGAACCAGTCGGAGGAGACAGGGCTTCATTTTAGGGTCCAGTCATGAGACTCGACCAGTGGGACTCGCAGCTGGAGTAGGGAAGACCAGAGGACAGAGCAAATCCTCCGGGAAGAGCACGAAAGGAAGTTAGAAACTTTGAGGTTAGGGCATGATGGGGTGTGGGCAAATCATACACAAAATGGTGGCTCGATAAAGCTCCTTTTCTGATTGACAAAGCTGTCCATGAAGATGCCTTCTGAAGATGTATTATTAAATACGAAAGTACTTCTTGAGGTTATCTTGAGGTTATCTTGAGATCATTTCGGGGCTTTAGTGTCCCGCGGCCTGGTCTTCGACCAGGCCTCCACCCCCAGGAAGCAGCCCGTGACAGCTGACTAACACCCAGGTACCTATTTTACTGCTAGGTAACAGTTGCATAGGGTGAAAGAAACTCTGCCCATTGTTTCTCGCCGTTCTTAAGGAAAGGAAATTCTTAAAGAAATTCCTGTTTCAATTCTTCCTCCGTGGTCTGACACTGTCACATTTTTCATCACATCTTATCTCTCGTAATTTACACACACAACTGTATATATATCGTAGAATTAGGCTGTGTTATACTCCGTTGGCTAAGGTAACGTTAGGTAGGTTTATAATCCGTTGGTGAATCGTCTTCCTCTGCCTCTAGTGCTAGATGAGAGGCAGCGAATGGCAGGTCCTAGAGTTAGAGCACAAAGAGAGGAAAGTAGATCTGGAGAATCTATTT
>NC_091157.1:47177205-47179705 GCF_040958095.1 Procambarus clarkii
CCTAACCCACTTGGGGATTAGATCCATCATATTTGGATGTCGGCAACATGATTCTTGTGCAGACGAAGAGTCACAATAACGTGGCTGAAGAAATGATTAAACCACACACTAGAAGAGGGAGAAGCGACGACGTTTCGGTTCATCCTGAAACAATATCGAATCGTGTGATAATGGTTCAGGACAGACCGAAACGTCGTTATCGCTTCTCCATCTTCTGAGCTGTGGTTTGACATCGTTGTGATTCTAGTGTTTGTTCCAACTATTCTGGGGGATGACAAAGACAGTTCATCGCTGGTCTTTTCCTCTCTTTGTGTGTCACAAGTGGGAGATGGTGCTCTCCAGGTTGTATAAAGGGTCTCCAGTTTATTCTTTCCTTCTGTGCTACCTCTTCCCTTTTCTTTGTAGCCTTTCCCATCCCGTGTTTACTGTTCTTCCTTGGTTCTTGCCATTCATGCATTTCCATCAAACCTCATACTTCCTTCCAGTGATTCTTGTTCTTCCACGCGTTTCCTCAGGTTTGTGAGGTCTAACATTTAACAATTCGATCCCGCAAGAACAAATAGGTGGATACACACACACACACACACACACACACACACACACACACACACACACACACACACACACACACACACACACACACACACACACACACACACGCTGCTCGTCTCCACCGCCCCAAACCTTCCTAGTCCTTGACACAACCAACAGGTGTGGAGGTCTGTGGCCAGGCCAGTGTGCGAGTGGCCGTGCTGCTCACAGGAGCACTCTGTGCCACCCTCCTGTGTAGAGTAGAGCCGGCGCTCACTACACTCCTCGCTCTCACCCTCCATAGCTCCTTCCCTCCCTCCCTCCCTACCCATCCTCCACTATTCCACAATTCCCCCCCCCCCCCCTCGCCACGCATTGTAAAAAGTACTCCAGCCGTCTGTCGGTTGAGTGCTCAGTAACCCAATAATGTGCTGAAGCAGCTCTCTAATCCTATAAAAGTGCACGAATGTTACTTAGCACTTTAAAAACATTTCAGTCACTTGAGGTAATGTTCACTAGCTGACTGCACTATATGTAGGGGTACATGTCTCTGACTATACCTGTGTAGGACAGACATGTATGAATACTACTTGGGGTTGTAAAGGGGACATAATTACATGAAGTTGAGTGCTCAATATGTTGGATAGAATAACCCTGTCAGTGGAGGAGGGAAGGAAATGTGTATACGCTTTAAGAAATCCACAAGGGCCGTGACGAGGATTCGAACCTGCGTCCGGGAGCATCCCAGACAGGTTCGAATCCTCGTCACGGCCCTTGTGGATTTGTTCATTTGATGCATCACGTTAGTGTGATCTCTGTGTGTGGCGTATACGCTTGTTAGTATTATATAAATGGATGTTCACGTCCGGGGTAAAGAAATGGAAAAATACAAAGTTCTTTCTCTCCCTAAATCATTTTCCTCTCTTCTCCTACTTTCTTCCCTCTCCTCTCTCACTTTCTTTGGATGGTTCTCCTCCATTTTTTTCCTCTGTTCATCTGTGACTCAACAAAGTCTAATCATAGGTAGGGCTTAAGTGACTGGGCAATGTAGAATGTAGCTTGTTAAGCTACCTATATGTCAACGAATAGGAGACAGACTAAGAGTGATCCATTCCTTTAAAGATGAGTTTTGTAGTACTTTGCGACCACATGGTCATATCCCCTCTGGTTCAACTCGAAGAATATTTGTTTTAAATATTCTTAAACAAATAAAAAATATATGTTTAGCCATTATTTTAGTATTGCTACTGGTTTTGATCACGTATATTTCCTGTCACGATGTTCTCAAGGAAGGCTTTAAGATGCCAACGGAGTTATGGACATAAACGGGGAGTTTATCAACAGAGAATCTCAAGCTAACGGTACAAGTCATTGCAATTGCAAGTCAATGAGTTGAGGTTGGTTAAGTATTCAATTTGGATGGGTTGTTTCAAGTATTGTTTCGGGGATTGGGTTACGGACGAGGGCATTGCGTTGTTAGCTAACATTGAACCAAAAGAGGTTAACAGGTTTCAAGATTCGATTGCATAATTCCAAGGGTGAAAGAGGGGGTTTAATTCAATGAAACGGTACCCCCCCCCCCACCTAGTATGGATCAACAGGCCTGTTGTGGTGTTCCCTAAGCCTCACCTTTGTCATGCGCTCTTTTCTCATTACTGTTTTTCCAGTCTTATTTCCCTCATTATTTCTGTTCACGTGTCATTTCCCCTCATATTTCTGTTGTTCACGTGTCATTATTCTCATATTTCTGTTGTTCACGTGTAATTTCTCTCATATTTCTGTTGTTCACGTGTCATTTCTCTCATATTTCTGTTGTTCACGTATCATTTCCCTCATATTTCTGTTATTCACGTGTCATTTCTCTCACATTTCTGTTGTTCACGTGTCATTTCCCTCATATTTCTGTTGTTCACGTGTCATTACTCTCATATTTCTGTTGTTCACGTGTCATTTCCCTCATATTTCTGTT